>NC_087172.1:7947500-7953160 GCF_035594125.1 Scylla paramamosain | reverse complement strand
TGATAATGTTATCATTACTACTATTATTTATCATTTATATATATGTATATATATATGTATATTATATATATTGTATATACAGTATATGTATATATCACATAAGACATAACACATAATAACACATATAACATAATAATATATATAGATATATACATATATTATCCCTAAGACATTACTACATATGCTAGCACAACACCCTAACAGTATATATATATATATATATATATATATATATATATATATATATATATTGTATGTAAAGCAATGTTAGGACCTGATGATAAACAGTAGCATTACTTAGGGGGCAGAATTTCGAAGATGTCAGTTATGTTTGTCGCTTAGCAGATCAAGCTCATGCTACCGAGTATACACATGATGTCCTGGATCTAGATCAAGTCTTCCCTGATGATGTCTGACTACTCACTTGCTTTAAGCCTCACCTGATGCACCTTCAAGATAACTATACTGAATTTCGTAATAATTTCTTGCGTGCCTTTGGAGCCTTCACGGACTCACGATTCCTTTCTTTGGACTTTTCGTGTCCATGCTTTGATGCTCTACTTCAGCAAATAGAGTCATTAGCCATCTTGTCAACACTAGTGTCATTATGCACGTTTACCAGTGTATGATAGTTGACATAAGAGTGCATTTACCGTTACAGCCTGCTGACAATAATCTTTTCAGTGTACATTTTTGTACTTGGTACAGTCGCCTCTGAGACTGTAATTTCTGCTTAGGACTTGATGTTGTCGTATTGACCTGATTCACATCATCCAAGTCTTCTTAGATCTCACATGTCGATTCGTTATGAACTCACTTCAGGTTGACGAGAGAGTCTGCACGACCATCTAGATCGCTGACACTGACTCTGTTACTGCATCATAACCTTATTATCAGCAGATTCAGCTCATGTTTGTTGGTTTATTTCTTTTAGTCATTGTTCTGTGTTAAGTCACTCCATAAAACACTGACGTATTCCTGCATCCTCTCCCTCAGTGTCAGATACTCCGTATTTGACGTTTTGTATTTCACTCTCGACTGGGCACTTCCTCTCTTCTACGCCATCAGGTCATTCAGGTTTTCCTATTCAGCGACTATCGTGCTCCATGATTTGATCCAGTCTCACAGTCCGCCTACACATAAACTTGCTGTGACCTGACTCTATTAGTTTTTAGTCTAAATCACCTCTATGTTTGACTCCTGACTGTTGAAACTGGTTTTCGTCTCTCACCATTGCACTGCTGTTCTATGTCTCTTTCATTACAGCAAATTTCCGACTCCTGTCACTATGCTCCAGTTGTACCACTTTGATGTTTTATCGCTGTTCACTGTTCCATCCTCAGCTCATTCATGATGCTCTCCGTATCTCACGTTACTCATCTCTGTAAGATCGCAGCATCAATGCTACGACTGTTTATCATCATGATCTTCTGCAATTACCTCGCAAGGTAATTATGTTGTAGTCTGCTTTGATTATTTCAGTCACTTTGTTATTCTTGTAACTATGCTGCAGTTGTGACCCATGCTTTAGTGTCACCTCTTTTGTCCATTCACTACACCTTCAGTTTTGTTTTCTGATTATGGGTCAGAGTTTAAGAATTACTTAATACCATTTGCCAGCTCAGAATTTCAGTGCTTTATTATTGCTCACCATCCAGCTTCTAATGGACTTGTGGAACGGACTAATATTTTGGAGATCCTTTGGTGTTCCAGGTACACTCATGGGAAGATCGGCTTCCACATGTAGCTGCTTCCATTAATGGATCTGTGAATTCGTCTACTAGAAAGACTCCTCAGTATATTGTGTTTGGCGAAAAGAACTGTCTCTCTTGACATACTAGTAGCCCCACGTGCCATTGTTTCCGCTGATGACTATGCTCAGTCTAATATCCGCACGTTTCAGACTATCCAGTGCGTCTGTGCGATAAAGACTACAGGCTTTCATGATTAGTCAGCAGCACAGTAGAGCCAGGCCTATGTCCCTTGGTATTGGTGACACTGTCTTTAAGGCCTCACCTCTGCGTCAGTCAGTCTCAGTCACTTCTGTTCATCCTGTCCCTACACATTCCTATCACCTCCGTAGGTTATGTAACTACATTTATCATAATATTACATTTATCATGTAATATTATGAACAGTAAAGTATCGTATTTGTGAATAACTTTTGGGACATTTAATGTTAATGGGTCGTTGGTGGTGGTTATTAGGGTCAGGAGTGACGTCAGCAACATGGACGGCAGTTCTGAGCAGGCAAGGCTGGAGAAGCACGTCAGACACCTCGCCACCACCACATGCCACCTGTTCGCTGCCCCACTGCCAGTAATTGTCCAAAGCTGTGTTGTGACCTGTGTATTCCTTCTCAGTATCTTGTTTGAGAAGAAACAAGATAAATTTGCTTCAACTGATTCGAGTTTGATGGCAATGGTACGCAGTGTACGCAGGAGTGGCTCGCTGAAATGTTTGCAAGCTTGACAAATGCATGTATCAGCGTATCTTTGTGTCTACAGCTGCCAATGTCGCCTGGCGTCCCTGTTTGGCGGAATAAGTGACAAACTGTCCGCCGTGGCCGTGTAGGACGTCCGCCAGCTGCTCCGAATCGGGTCATATGGAGGATCCGACTTGTCAGTTCTTGCACGGGTAAGCGGTTATCAACGACAGCCCCATTGAGTCTGTCTTCATGCCTTGGCGCTATAGCAGACCATGGCGCCGCGCCTCTTTGGCTGCCGCTAGTCAACGGTGTTATGTGTGTGGTGACCTAATCATCTCGCCATGACTGTTTGACTTGCCAACAAGCTCATTGCCGCACACGGTGTCTTTTGCTATCAATGTGGTGGTTTATGCCACATTGCATCATTCAAACATCAGCGCCAGCCTCCTCTCTTGATTGCTTGCTATGGATGCTCCATCGTCCCACACCTGTTCTCAAAGTATCGTCCATGTTTCATGCGATTACATGCCGTTGACATGGTTACTTTGCAAGAAGTGGCATGCAGGGAACATGTCTTTAGGCACTCACTGACTTTGTGTTTCAACTACCTGTTGGTTTTATGGTAATTTCTGTATGGATGGCATAACGGGTTTATGAATTGTAGTCGATTTCAGTAATGTTCTTTGGCATAGAAAAGCCAAAGATCTTTTGCTAACATCGTGTGACGAACCTGATTTTAGTGCCTTATGCCCTTTATCCATACACTCAGCCCGGAAGTGGTCTGTGGCTGGTGTCCAATAAGAGGCATACCGCCTTGCAAGAGACCTGTTGAAGAGGAGCTCAGAAGTGGATAGATGATGATGTTGCTTCCGATGACTTTAAGGGCCTGATTCCTCTCATGGCCGTTGTACAACGCAACAAGAAGCTCTGTAATGGACTTCAGAGAGCTGAACGACACATCGACACGTTCAGGCGGACTCGACGTGTGCTCAGACAGACTGGAGTTGAGAGGCATGGGAGAATGTTTTGTGTGATTGACCTTGCTAAGGCTTATCTCAGATTAGAATTCCCCTGTGGCCATATCAGACTGAATTTTAAAGGCCAGAGGTATTGCTTAACCTTATTCGGTTAAACTTGCTGTTAATATCAGTGTTCAATAGTGTTCTCTCACAAGATCCAATTGTTAGAAAACGTCTTACATCGACGACATTCTTGTTAATGAAAACATTGTTGACCAGATAGCACTCAGATAGAGTTTAGGAGTCGTGAGAGCAAGTAGAGACGTCAGCAACATACCAAGTGAATTGCAGCGGGCGGTGGGCGGCAAGCGCACACCACCTGTATATGGTTGCTCCCAGCCTCATCAAGAGGAGGACCAATTGCCTCTCGAAGAGATATGAATTAATCGATGAGGAAACGTGACTCATTAGGTCGTGGTCGAATTAGGAAGAATGATCCTGTGAGAAGACCTTGCCAGAGGTGAAACATGTGGTCGCCACTGGCGCTTGGTGCTAGAGAGATCGACGGCAGCATCGTCGAAGTAGCCAGTGGTTCCAAAACACCTACATCAAGCCTGTGATGTGTACCTAATTGGCTGGAAGGTCAGAAGGTGGAAAATGACAGATTTCCACGGTACATCGATTTACGATGGTCTAGCAGAACAGCTTGGCTGCGAAAATGCTCATTCGGGGAATCGCAGATAATGTTTGGTCGAGGGCGCCTGGCGCCCTGTTTCGGAATCACGAGCAAGGTGATGTCGTGCCGCAGCAGGAAAGTCCCCGATGCTGCCCCACAGCTCAACCAGTGTGTTCACGGTCATCACTGCACCACACGACCCAGCAGTTAACTGATGAGCTTGACATCACGTCAGCCACTGTCGTTGCGAATCGTAAGGCGTGCCAATCCATGCCCAGCACCGTGGCGGAATAAGCTTGGACGTGGAGAGAGTCTGCAGAGAGTTGTATGGATATCACTCACTGCAGTGGGTGGACTCATCTTATCGACTGTGGGCCATCACTCTATTTGGCGTCAACTGAGACTTCAGACCAGCAACAGCATCACCAAGCTGAGTGTTTTGTGAACGTGGACCCCGTGTGTTGTTTTTCAGCTTCGTACCATGTTTCATGTGCACCGTCAGTGTCATAGCTGAACGATCCCATGAACTATAAAGATTATGTGCGAGGAACAGGTTGCTCTTAGCGGAGGCGGTATATTTTTACAACTTAAGGTCCGCGATGACCACGACCATGGTTTAGCATTCCTCTCAAGAGTCCGATGAGTGAACGTGAAGAAAGCAAGTTAGAAGCAGATGTCCTCAGACTGGTGATATTGTGATGAGATCGTGATCTCTGTGATGACAGCATCACACTGTGTTGTGGACGAACAAGGATCTTAATGCCGCACTTAGACACCTCTGTGGAGTCAGCCACGGACGGTGAGGACGATGAGTTCTCATTCAGCATCCTGGCAGGCCTATGAGGAGGAGGAAAACACGAAGATGTTGCTGCTCAAGATGAGTTGGATCGAAATCCTTCCCTACACATTCCTATCACCTCCGTAGGTGTAATCTACGTGAATATAATATTCATCATGTAATATTATGAACTGTAAAGTATCGTATTTGTGAATAACTTTTGGGACTTGATGTTAATGGGTCGTTGGTGGTGGTTATTATGGGCAGGAGTGTGTCAGCAACAGACTGTGGGAGTGACTGGACGGAGGCAAGGGGAGAAGTGTTTTGTGTGAATTGCTGTGTTGTGACCTGTGTATCTCACCCTGTGATGATGAATTTTAAACGCCGAGATTTCAAGCTTCAACATTCACAGATAGTAGCGACGTCTTACATCTGACGACATTCTGTTTGAAAACATTGTTGGCGTGTAAAGAGCAGTGGTAAGAGAAGAGAGTCGTGTGTGGAAGAAGACTCAAAGTGTGGACAATATCTCTTTCTGCGGCAAAGAGATCCTGTATATCCTATCCATTTGGGTGGAAGACAGCCTTAACATCGACCAGGAAATTGAGTCTGGATGAGATGTCCAAGTGTGTTGGCTGGACATGACGAAGAGAGAAGACAGGTGCCTGGCACTCACTGACGCTGCGCCAGGGGCTGTATGGATGGCATAAAGTCGATGTTCAGAATAATGTGGGCATCCACAGAACTACAAAAATTTTAGTGACTTAAAACATTAATCAACTTGGATGTGTCATCAAAGTAAATTTAACATCCGACAGA
>NC_087172.1:7620000-7622500 GCF_035594125.1 Scylla paramamosain | reverse complement strand
CGCTCCACAGAGAAGCAAGACAACTATAATGTCACACCAAGACCAGTGCTATAGTTAACTCAAGCGACTTAACCCTTTCACTGCTATAGTCCTCTCTTCCTGACCCTTTCACTGCCATATATAACAATACACAACACCAAAAATCACTGTGTAAAATCTCTTCAAGCACCATAAGAAAAAATAAATAAATTAAAACAGCATATTTTCCATTGTGTAGCCAAGATAATGTCTAGATATGGCCGCTGAACAAAAGAAATATCTCACGGTGGTTTGTGATTGAAGCGAGATGTATTAGTTTCAGTGAAGGGTTATACATTCACGGCACTGTATAAAATAACTAAATGAATAAATAAGAAAAAAAGTTTACATGAACGCCCAGGAAAGAAAGAGAGAGAGAGAGAGAGAGAGAGAGAGAGAGAGAGAGAGAGAGAGAGAGAGAGAGAGAGAGAGAGAGAGAGAGAGAGAGAGAGAGAGAGAATAGGAAGTTAATTTATATATTTCTAAGCCACAGTACCTTTCTTTAATATTCTGTGAGGTTGGTGTATAAAAAGTAAATGTCTGAAAGGTTGTGCGAATGATTAGAGTGAAAACTGTGTAGCAGTGATAGGGTTGTCAAGTCTTTCACTGCTTCAGGAGTCATAAAATGTGGCGTAGGTTTGGAGCATGATTTTGCAAGATACCGATGACATCAAAAAAAAAAAAAAAAGGGGAAACAGAAGAAGAAGAAGAAGAAGAAGAAGAAGAAGAAGAAGAAAAAAAAAAGAAGAAAAAGAAGAAGAAGAAGAAGAAGAAATAATTGTGATGAAGTAGTTTATATCTCCTTGTATCTTTAATTATAGTTTTGTCTAATAAAATCATGTATTATGCATGTATTGTACATGCATAATATTGGTCTTATCCGTCCATGTATGGAGTACGCCTCACATGTATGGGGGTTCCATTCATACTGCTATTCTAAGGTGGAATAAAACTCTCTCTCATCGCCGCAATGTTGTAATCTTGCTATCTTCTGCCGCTACTTTCATGCTAATTGCTCTTCTGATTTTGCTAACTGCATGACTTCCCTCCTCCCGCAGCTCGCTGCACAAGACTTTCTACTTTATCTCACCCATATCGTGTCTACCTTTTTAATGCAAGAGTTAACCAGATTCTCAATCATTCATCCTTTTTTTCTGGTAAACTCTGGAACTTCCTGCCTGTGTCTGTATTTCTTCCTTCCTATAATTTGAATTCTTTTCAAGAGGGAGGTTTCAACACACTTATCCTTCAGTATTTGATGATCTTTTCTGACCTCCTTTTGGGGACTGGCGCCTCAATGGGCTTTTTTTTTTTTTTACATTTTTGTTACCCTTGGTCGGTGCTCCTCTTATATAAAAAAAAGTTCTTATTAGCTTGTTTATATGTTTTTATTTACTGACTTACTTATATATTTCTTTTCTTATTCGCTAGTTTATATTTGTTTCTTTTCTGGCTTGTTCACCTATTTCTTTTCTGATTAGCTAGCGCATATCTATTTATTTACTGGCTTGTTTATTTATCTATTTATTCATTAGTTTATCATTTAGTTCACCCCGCGTCCACACACCCCGCCACGTACGCTACCAGGAGTGAATGTATCGCCCGCCCCCATCTGAATGTCACAACACGGCTAAACAACGCCGCCTCAGAATGCATGTGTGAATACATCTTTGTACCCAGAATAACTTGTACTTTCACCTCTAGCAACATCCGCAGCAACTCGTGTCTATAGACAACATCTACTATATTTTGTTTTATTTGAAATTTAAAATTGGCAACATTTAGCTGCATACATTCGCCATTGCTGCCTGTATGTGTTATTAATAACTGAGGGTCAACTCGTGCAGGTTTTACCCCTTAGGAACACTTATTTGTATCAATAATATATACAGGCACCATTTACTATTCTATTTATATTTGAAACCTAAAATCAACTCTACCTGTCAGTAAGTACCACTGCTGTGTGTTACCAGCAGCGTTAAGTCTTCCTGCACACACATGTTGCATCAAGGTGTTGTGAAAAAAATCGGCGCAGGCGAAAGAACCGTCCCAGGGACGATTTTATCACAGGCAATCGTGAAAAAATCGTCCCAGCGATAAAATTGTTACTGACACCAATTGCTCATATACTGTAGAGGAATGTAATAGGATATATATACATATATATATATATATATATATATATATATATATATATATATATATATATATATATATATATATATATATATATATATATATATATATATATATATATATATATATATATATATATATATATATATATGGTATTTACGTAGGTACATTACTAACTTCATCAATTTGAGTAATCTATCAAACAAAAATTATACACATTCTAGTCATCCTACACAAGCCTAACCTAACTTAACCTAACCAAACTAACCTAACCAAATTAACCTAACCTAAGCTAAACTGATATAACGTAACCTAAACTAACCTAACCTAACCTAAATTAAACTAA
>NC_087172.1:7575000-7605000 GCF_035594125.1 Scylla paramamosain | reverse complement strand
TAGTTAGGTTAGATTAGCAGCAGGACCAGAAGCAATGGCATTAAACACCTCAAAAAAAAGATTGTGCTCACGTTGCCTCCTCGCTTTATTAACTTAGGTTAGGGTAGGTTAGGCTAGGTTAGGGTTAGGCTAGGTTAGGTTAGTTAATGTTAGGTTAGGATAAAAGTTAGGTTAGGTTTAAGTTGGGTCAAGTCAGCGCCTCACCTGGTGACCACGTCGGGGTACTGGGTACTGAGGAACACCTTTCTCCATCTCCTCCAGCTGGTAGGTGGTGAAGGTGGTTGCGGTAGCCGGCGTTGCTTGCGGCGAGGCTCCCTCCAGGTGGGGGCGGCTCCAGGCGAGGGCCGCGGGCGGTCCCTCCAACGGCGATAGATCGAGGTCCTCCAGAGGGCGCTTCAGTCCCCTCTCCTCCCCTTCCTCGGCGCTGAAATCTCAAGTGAGGGAAGAGTGATGAGGCGGGGAGGAGGGGGGGCACCAACCCACTAAGCCGCCCATGCTGTCCCCCTCCCCCCAGCATGCCCATTCGCCCCACACCCAACCCCGCCCGTGCCATCTCCAAGTTCAGACGGGCGTGCAAGTTCGTGGAGAAGGTTGTCCGGGGAGGGGGGGCCGTGGGCGTGAGAAGTTTAGCGGCTCATTCATGGCGTTTTGGGGACGGTGGCGTAGGCGGCGTGGTGGTGGGCGGGTGGTGCAGGGCGTGGTGGTTGTTGTGGGTGTGGTGGTGATGGTGGGCGGGGGACGTAGGGCGGCGTGGGCCGTGGGGGGACGTTCCCTCTTGACGCCAGACATGACAGCCAACATGACGCTCCTCACGGCGGCTGTGAGGGAAGGGGAGGTGGGGGGTTAGACAGACAGACAGACAGACACACACACACACACACACACACACACACACACACACACACACACACACACACACACACACACACACACACACACACACACACACCCATAGAAAGCAATAAAATAATAACCTACATTAAAGAATAAAATCAGATCCCGCAGACTTAACCTCTCTCTTTCTCTCTCTCTCTCTCTCTCTCTCTCTCTCTCTCTCTCTCTCTCTCTCTCTCTCTCTCTCTCTCTCTCTCTCTCTCTCTCTGTGCCACACCCTGCCGGGCCACATCTGCAACTGGGAACACCGTCGATGCAAACCCGATAAGAAAGTGCTTTGTAATCGCTTTGTTGTGGTACAGGATAGTGGCAGAACTGCAAATCTATCTGTCCGTCTGTCTGTCTCTTTACTATTATCTTAATTTTCTTAGGGATAACGCTATTTGATTTTTTTTTTCTTATTTTTTTTTGGTCAATGGTTAAAACTGAGAGATAGGAACAGGAAGAATAAGTGTGTTTTTTACGATCTCTCTCTCTCTCTCTCTCTCTCTCTCTCTCTCTCTCTCTCTCTCTCTCTCTCTCTCTCTCTACTCGGGTGCACCGGTCCGAATAACCCAAGCCAAACCTGCACGGCAACGAATCCATCCCATCGTTCAAGACCTCTTGGACAGCGCTTCGCTCCCATCAAATGGCTTGCCAACAATGCCATTGGAATTTCAATCCCTATAGCCAAAGACCATCTACATCCTGTTCCTGTGCTCTGTCATTGACTACCTTTCTCCTGCTTTATGTCAGGAGTTGTGAATAGGATACTTCATCAGCTACCTATAGCTCGTGATAGTTCCATTGTGATAGCTTTCCCTTTGGTTACCCCCTCCCATGTTGGACTCCGCGGCCAGTGACACTGTGGATAGTATTGCTAATGTTCCTTGTGCAATGAAGGTTCCTGATGTTCCTGCCAGACCCTCCTTTTCAGGTGCTATAGACGACTTTACTACTTAATCCGCCCTCGCAATGCCTTAGTAATGCAACGAAGAAGAAAAGTTGATCGAGGGCGACAGTGTTTCTCCATAAGAACACTGGAGGGCTTTGTTCACTGCGTCCATAAATACCGTGGAAATGGACTCAATGATGAAGCGACCCCAGTGTGGTGAGTGCCAGACTTAAGGATGAGGTACCGGTTGTTGGTGGCAGGTGTCTCAGGCGGTGGAATGTACCTCACCACTCCTCATGCTGACTGGTGCGACCTTCCGGCAACCAGTGCTATCCATCACTGTTGCTTATAATGTCCCATTGTTAGACATCTGCCGCCACACGCCCAAGGATTTGATTACTCTTTGCAAACATTTGTTTAAAGGAAACACATTCTCGATGAAATTCTTGTACAATATCCACACTTTGGTGGATACTAAAGATGCATTGTGTTTCTTTATTTCTGTCTGTGTGTGTGTGTGTGTGTGTGTGTGTGTGTGGTAGTGTGTGTGTGTGTGTGTGTGTGTGTGTGTGTGTGTGTGTGTGTGTGTGTGTGTGTGTTTTTTAGCAGATGGATACCTGTTGTTTTCTTATGTAAGAAAATAATGCACCTGATTTAATACTATTTTGTCCAATGTTTATCATGAAACCCCCATCTTATGTTTTCCAGTAGTCTACGAGTATATTATATTTCACTAATATTGTACTTGTCTGTCGCCCATTGGGCGTAATAAATTTCTCAAATCAAATCTCTCTCTCTCTCTCTCTCTCTCCTCTCTCTCTCTCTCTCTCCTCTCTCTCTCTTCTCCTCTCTCTCTCTCTCTCTCTCTCTCTCTCTCTCTCTCTCTCTCTCTCTCTCTCTCTCTCTCTCCTCTCTCTCTCTCTCTCATGCGATATCAGCACGATAATCAATACATTAATACAATACAGCAGCCCACAATAAACAAATAAATAAATAAACAAATAGATGAATAAATAAATAAACAAATAGATGAATAAATAAACAAACCAGGTAATAGATGTTTTGAAGCTGCGGAGCAACTTAAAGGACATTCCACAGCGGCTGGGGGGTTCTAATTTTAAGAGGCGTCGCAGACCTGGTCATATGGAGCCCGCCTGCTGAAGCCAGACTCACTGCAGTGCAGCACAATCAGTTGGGACGTCTCATTCTAAACTGGGCGTCTCAATATAAACTGCAATATAATGTTTTGCCGTCTATACCATGTGACTTTAGTTTACTTAGTAGACGCCTATGGGGAACTTTGTCACACGCTTTCTGAAAGTCCAGGTAAACCACATCCACTGCCTTTGTCTCGTCGTGCAAGGTGAAAACGCCGTTAAAAAAAAAGTCGAGCAGGTTTGTTAAACAAGAGCATGTTTCGAAAACCGTGCTGTGAGTCATTGATTAAGTCGTTTACTTCTAGAAAGTTCATTAAATTATTGCGTATTACAGTTTTCATTAATTTACACACTACAGATGAGAGGCTGATGGGTCTGTAGCTACTCGTGAGTGTTTGTCACCTTTCAACTTCAACTTCCAGTCGCTGGGAACCTTACCGGAGTTAAGTGATTTGGTAAGGAGGAAGAGGAGGAGGAGGAGGAAAAAATTTCAATCGTCTAAGTCACTTAACAAAATCTGTGGAAGGTACAGTACATACAAATGGCCGCTTGTGATGATTTGCGTAATGCTCCAGGTACACATGTGTTCGGGTGGGAGGCGGGGCGGAGGAGGCATGGATGCGTGAGGCTGACAGGTGACTTGGGTAACTCGGGTACCGAGTGACGCAAAAACTCAGCACAGGTGACGACTGGATAAGTACCTGAGATGATCACAGTGTTATTTTTGCCCTTTGTTTGCTATTTTTGGTCTGATTTGTTACTGTTGATTCTCTCTCTCTCTCTCTCTCTCTCTCTCTCTCTCTCTCTCTCTCTCTCTCTCTCTCTCTCTCTCTCTCTCTCTCTCTCTCTCCACACACACACACACACACACACACACACACACACACACACACACACAAATGGAAATTAAGTCACATCAGCAAAAAGTCATCACGTAGCCTTTGTTAACACCGCGCTGATCGCCTTCCTGCAGCACGCGGTCTGCAATTACCACAAAAACAGACGCTGGGAGACAAATGTGACGGCCACAATCCAATAATGATAACGCAAGGTGACTGTTATCTCCGCGGCGTGGCGAACCGTCCTACTTAACTTAACCTAATGTAAAACAACGTAACTTAATCTAACTTAACTGAACTGAACTTAAATTATCATAACATAAAAAGTTAACTAATCGAACTTAAAATTAACTAACTTTACAAAAAAACTAAACTAATCTAACTTAGATTTATCTTACTTAACCTAACTTAATTTAACCTATCGTAACTTAACATAAACTAACCCAAGTTAACTTAATCTAACTTAAACTGACATAATTTAACAAAACCTAAACTAACCTAACTTAGGCTAACAATCTAACAAAATCTAATCTAACTTAACTTTAACAATTAACTTAACCTAACAAAATGTTATGTAACTTAGCCTAACCTAACCAAACTTAACCTAATTTGACCAGACTTACTAATCCAGCCTATCCTAATTTAACTTAACCTAAACGAATCTGCTCTAATCTAATTTGCCCTAATTAATCTAACCTAACCTAACCTAACCTAACTTACTCCAACCTAACCAAATCTAATACAATCCAAGCAAACCTCACAAAAGTTAATCCAATAATAATACAATGTAACTTCCACGTTATTCCCGCAGCGTGACGAAGCAGACAGCATAATTGTGCACACCTGAGGGCACCGCGCAGCGCAGCACGAGACAGACACGACACCAACATTCATAACAATTCGATACAAAAATAAGCATGTTTTTTATCCACATACTTATCTGCGACGAATGTCTGAGGATGAATGCAGCAATAGGAATGCTGCGTGGGTGGATCAGGCTGCCAAAACAAGTAAACAGTGAGGCTACAGAGCTGGAGATGTCAGACTAAATGCAGGATACTTGGAATGCTTAAGGTCTTTTTTTTTTCTGTCTATTTATATTTTAACGTGTGTTTTGAAACCCAGTCTTTGCTTTCACAGGGTGACAGATACTTAGGGAAGGGATGAAGAATAAACTGGGGGTAAAATTAAGAGGCAAGATAACATCAACATGGTCGGAAGAGTTTGCTAAATATCCAGGTACGCGGTTCCCTTACGAGAGAAAGTAACGAGCTGGGTTGTATTCGACACCAGGTCCATCCCAGATACCTCGTGAGACTTCTCCATTCCCCAGGTCTCTGCACGCATCTCTCTACAATCTGTGCATATTGTACATGAGGGAAGAAGGCTCCGAGGACTGTTACTTCCCTTCATCCACACAAGTCACAGGTACACTATTCGTCTTATATTAGACTCAAATACTTTTTTTTCCTTTCCAAAATTCACAGACATCTACCTGAGGCAAGACAGGGGCACTTAGGGCCGTGTTCTGAAGCGCCCTCTCGTCAGGACTTTTTTCAACGGGCGCGGAGATGGCTAGTCAGGTTCTCATGGCTGTTTCTGGCCTCACTAGTGATGCAGAACACTTGTCAGACTATTACTGTAACCGTGACTACACCTTTTGAATACCCCATTAACTTCCAGTACCGCCTGCATGCATTTACATGTACTACTTAAAAAAGAAAAGAAAAGAAAATCCCGTATGTCCTATACCAAGAGTTTCAACTAAAAATACGTATAATTAAGAAAACACATGTACACAAATTAAATAAGTGTAATGGACGTAAGTTATTAAATTTACCTGTTCTCACGATAAAAGAATGTAAGGCATACATTAATATTTCTACCTGAGATTATAGCTAAAAAAAAAAGATAAATTAATGTAATCCTACATGTAGAATAAACAAATAATTGTACAGTGAATGTAAGCCATTTTGTTTGCGTATTCTCGATGTAAAAATTGTCGTTTTGTAAGCTCTGTATCAAAAATTTCTACTTAAGATTATAATAAATTAAATATATTTAGGTAAACAAGTAAATATATCTAAATAAACATAATGTACATCATTTGTGTTGTCATTTCGTAAGTTCTATACGAAGATTTTTACTTAAGATTTTCATAAACAGGAAAAAAATAAATAAAAAGATAAGATTAACTTGTTTCGTAAAAAGAAAAAAAAAAGCAGTCCGTTTCTCCTGTATGATTTTCGTTTAAGATTATACTAAATCCTCCTAACCCATACAGATAAACAAATAGAAATATGCGTGTAATGTATGTAAGATTTTTTCGTGTAGAAAAAAATATTCGTTTTGTAAATCCTACATGAAAATTTCCACTTTCGAGAATAAATGCAACAAAACAGAAAGAAAAAGAAAAGAAACAATCATGAATACGAGGAAGAAAACAAACTTTACTTCCTTTTCCAGCTATGATTTTTTTTTTTTTTTTTTTTCTCCCGGCCGGAGCGAGAAGACGCGTTCCTCTGTGCATTCTGTGGCGGCAACCAACGACTACTTATGTGTTTATTTTCCTCTAAACCTTGATCATTTTGTTTGCTTTATGGAAACTGGTCGACTTTTCCGGAAGAGGAGGAAACACACACACACACACACACACACACACGTATACCAAGAGCAATTCACACCTGTGCTTCCCTCTCTCTCTCTCTCTCTCTCTCTCTCTCTCTCTCTCTCTCTCCTCTCTCTCTCTCTCTCTCTCTCTCTCTCTCTCTCTCTCTCTCTCTCTCTCTCTCTCTCTCTCTCTCTCTCAAAATTCTTTCTATCACCATCACCGCTTCTCACCATTTTTACTCCTCCTCCTCCTCCTCCTTCTGCTCCTCTGCTTTCTCTTTCTCTTCCTCCATCTCCTCTTCACTATCACCACTTAAATTCCTTCCTTTCCTCTTTTCCTCCCTTAGCCTCCTCTCAATCTTCTCCAATTCTACATCTTCCAAATTTTTCCTTCACCTCTTGTTCTGTAACTCTTCCTTCTCCCACTCCTCCTCTTTTCAACATGCCATCCTTTCCTCCTCTTCCTCTTCCAACTTTTCCTTCACCTCTTCTTCTGCGATTCTTGATTCTCTTTTGCAACAGATCCTTCTCCCCTCCTCCTCCTCCTCCTCCTTCTCTTCCTCCTCCTCCTCCTACTCATCCTCATCCTCTTCTTCTTCCTCCTTCTCTACGATTCCTCTTCATCATCTCCATTACTAACCATTACTAACACATCCAATTCTACCACCACCACCACCACCACCACCTCACCTGCTCGCCCTCCCAACAGGTGATATTAAATGGCCACCCACAACAGGTGTTCCCCCCGCTCAACGCTTACCGCTCCTTGCCGCCTTCGACTCTCATTATGCACTCCAGATAACGCCCCCTGGTCCACCCCCTCCTCTAAATCTCTGAGTGAATTACATATCGTGTGTGTGTGATTGGGGTGGGGAGGTTGGGGGGGTGGAGAGCTGTTGATGTGTTTTCCGCTCGTTTTGTTCTGTTGGTGTTTGCGTTTAAGTAAATCTGCGAGCACTTCTTGTGAGTCGTTCATGTTGGTTGCCTGCCACTTCTGTCTGATTGCTTAGTTGTTTATTTGTTTATTTTTTTATTATTTATTGATTGTTTATTTAGCCTTTTATTTTTTTTTCTCTTTTATCTTTATTTTTTTTTTAGTCGTTTACTTTTTTATTTGTTTGTTTAGTTAGTCATCTTTTTTTATTTATGTATCTTTGTTTACTTAATTATTTACTTTTTTATTTATTTTTTACTTAGTCATTTATTTCTTCTTTTTATTTGTGATTGTTTATGTATTCATTTGGTTCTTTCAGTCTATCTTTTACTTGTTTACTTCTTGTTTTTATTTTTATTTATTTTTGTTCATTTAGTCATTTAATTCTTTTCGTATTTACTTTCATTTAGTCATTTACTTTTTTTACTTATGTTTATTTATTTAGTTGTTTATTTCTTTTTTTTCATTTATATTTATTTGTTTAGTCATTTAATTATCTTTATTTACTTATTTTTGTTTTTAAGTGATTTATTTATTTATTTAATAATTTATCATTGTTTATTTAGTCATTTACTACTTAATTTTTTTATTTATGTTTGTTTATTTAGTCATTTAATTTTTCTTTCTCATCATTATTTTTGTTAATATTAGTTTTTTTTTATTTCCTCTGACATTCTCTGAAGACTCGACGAAAAAAAAAAAAAGAATACACTTAAATCTATTAAAAAGTTATTCACTCACTTATTTTCATTATTGCTTTCATTTACACTATTCTGTTTTTTTCTTATGTTTTCTGTAGACCGATATAAAAACTAAATAAATAAATAAACACACACTTAGTCTATCGGAAAAGTTGAGCATTAATAACCTCTATTATATTCAACTCTACTTATACTAAAGGTTAATCTGTAGGTCTAATCTGGTGGTGGTGGTGGTGGTGGTGGTGGTGGTGTTGTATTAGAGTGGTGTTGTTACTGTGGTGGTGAAGGTGATGTAATTATACGATGAAAGTTTAGTTGTGGTGTAGTTAGCGTGGTGTGGTGTTGTTATGGTGTTGTGATGGTGGTGCTGGTGTTAGTAATGCAGCGGTCACTGTTACGTAGTAGTAGTAGTAGTAGTAGTAGTAGTAGTAGTAGTAGTAGTAGTAGTAGTAGTAGTAGTTGTTGTTGTTGTTGTTGTTGTTGTACGAACAAGAACAAGAACAAGAACAAGAACAAGAGAACGACAACAACAACAACAACAACAACAACAACAACAACAACAACAACAACAACAACGACAACAACAACAACAACAACAAGAAAAAAAAGAAAGGAAGAAAGAAAGGAAGAAAGAAAGAAAGAAAGAAAGAAAGAAGAAAGGAAAGAAACTTGTCATTAAAACACACACAAAAAAAAAACAGAAAAAAAAAACAATTACACAAAACCATGATCCTAGTTATTCCTTAAACAAAATGAAAAATAAATAAAACAAAACAAAAAAAGATCAATTACATCTAATAATACAAAACCGCATGTGTATGACTCATAATAGCACAAAAGTAACATGAATAATGAAAAAAAAGATAAACGCAATTTTTTAAAAGTCCCTCACAATACCTTCATACAAATCTTATATATACAAAAACGGCTTTCCTCTGTCCGTCCATTCCTAGAACTCATTGCCTGCTTCTGTATTTCCTCCTTCCTATGACTTTCAAAAGGGAAGCTTCAAGACACTTATCCTCCAGTTTTGGATTATCACTTTTGACCTCTCTTTAGGTACTTCAATGGGCTTTTTTTTTTTTTTTTTCATTATCTTGGCCAGCCCCCATTTAAAAAAATAAATAAATAAGTAAAGTAATAAAATATAAATAAAAATCTCTTAAATTTTGCATACACATTTTTTCTTTTCTGGCGTTGACTTTTAAAATGGCGTCCAGTGTAATTTGTTTCATTATGCTCGTGCAATTTCCTGACCGCAAGGATCACGTAGTACACTCCTTCCTGCGTCTTGCGGCATCCTAAGTACAGGGTGTAGCAAAAGTTTTCCTCTTCTGCAATGCTGATTTGTTTGCTGTAGAAACGTGACCGCCATATTTAGTAGGAAGGAGTAGCGGACAGCAAACAAACAAACAAACAAACAAGCAGAATACTGACTAACTCATACACATATCCGGTCTAGAAGGAAGGGGAAGAAAGAGGAGGAGGAGGAGGAGAAAAAAAAGAGGAAGAGGAGCAGGAAGATAAGGAGGAGGAATACAAAGGAATACAAAGGAAGTCCAAACAGCAACATACCCTTACTAGGCTGTTTGGATAACTATTCTACTCTGTTAGTGGAAAGATAGGAGGAGGAGGAGGAGGAGGAGGAGGAGGAGGAGGAGGAGGAGGAGGAGGAGGAGGAGGAGGAGGAGGAGGAGGAGGAGGAGAAGGAGGAGGAGGAGGAGGAGGAGGAGGACGAGGACGAGGATGAGGACGAGGACGAGGAGAAGGAGGAGGAACAACAACAACAACAACAACAACAACAACAACAACAACAACAACAACAACAGCAGCAGCAGCAGCAGCAGCAACAACAACAACAATAAAAGAAAACGAAAACGAAAACGGAGAACAAGAACAAGGCGATTACTAAACGTCGATCCAAACTGAACAGCACTCTATATGAATGAGAGAAGACGCTCACACACACACACACACACACACACACACACACGTAATTTATATACAACAGATGAGAAGAGCAGAGATATATCATTATCCAACCAGTGAGGCTAAAAATCACTGAAGTTGTTTATCTTCGGCACCATCAGGAAGGGGAGAGTGGGGGACGGCAGTTAAAAAATGAAAATCCAGAATACAAAATAAAATAATAATAATAATAATAATAATAATAATAATAATAATAATAATAATAATAATAATAATAATAATAATAATAATAATAATAATAAAACAAATAAATAAAATGGAATAAAAGAATAAAGAAAGAAAGAAGATAGTTACAGGCCAGGAAGGTTTAAAGAAAGAAAGAATTAAAGAAAGAAGGAAAGAAAGAACGAAAAAGAAAAGAAAAAGATGAATAAACAAAAGAGGGAGATTAAAAAATAAATAAATAAAATAAACAGAATATATAGCAGTGTTACAAAGTACCAGTGAGAGAGAGATGAGAAAATGAAGACACTGGTAAAGATGAACACAATAAGATGGGAAAGTAATACGTACTAGACCTCTCATAAGGACTACTTCGGAAGGCCACGGAAATTAATAGTCGTACTCCTTAGGCTAATTGTCCTTTTGATGAAGCAGAATCATTGTCAAACTATCACTAGAATCTTAAAAAAAAAAAAAGAAAAAAAGAAAAAAAAACTCTTGATAGCCTCTATATCTTTCACTAGACCTTAATAGTCGAGGTAAAAATAAAAAAGGAAATGTTCAGATAATACTTTTTTTTTTTTTTGTTTCGTGCAAGGAAGCTGCGTGAGGAGGAGGTGGTGAGTGGCGAGAAATTTCGCACAGGTCTGGAATGCATTACGGAAGCAATAAGAAGATAAAAAAAAATAAATAAAAAATGAGATGCTTTGTTCAAGTAGTAAGAAGAGGAGACCTGGAACCAATTCAAAGACCCTGGAGGAAATCGGTTTAGGGAAAAGATGGAAGGGAAGCCAGAGAGTGAGATGGAGGGATGGAACTGTGGTAGAACTGCAAAGGATTAGAGTCACTGAGGAAGGCGCAAGGGAAAGAAACAACTGGAGGAGGCTCGTATATGGCGCCAACCTCTCACTCCAGGGACATGATGAAAGGAAGATGATGATGATGATAATGATGATGATGATGATGATGATGATGATGATGATGATGATGATGATGATAATGAAGAAGAAGAAGAAGAAGAAGAAGAAGAAGAAGAAGAAGAAGAAGAAGAAGAAGAAGAAGAAGAAGAACTGCAAAGGATGGGAGTCACTGAGGAAGATGCATGGGGCAGAAGCAACTGGAGGACACTCGTACATGGCGCCAACCTCTCACTCCAAGGAAACAGCGAAAGGAGTAGTTATTCCTCGTACCCTAGTGCCTTATCAGCTCCTCTACACAATCCGAGTGCTGTAGCTTATTCAGATATGGTAATCAGGGAGAATATTTCGGTACACACACGACACAACGCAGCGCGGCAGCTCCCTCCCTCCCTTCCTCCAGGCGCGCAGTCAGCAGGTTCAGAGGGTGACGTGAGGTGATTAAATTTAAATGTTTCTTGCGTGGCGCCTCAGCAATTAAGGTCATACGGCGCTGGATTATAAAACTGTATAAAAATACTGGTAATGTTGAAATAAACTGTAAAAGTAACGAAAATAAGATACAGGTCAAATTTTAAACCTTTCACTAATATCTGGTATATCTCTCCTCAATCGGTACCCACTCTGAGACATCTTTTTTTTCATTCTGGAGCCGCCTCCAGACATCGTACTGGCTAGACACTACAAAATCTACTCTTTTTTTTTATTCTCTTAATTATTGTAGATACTTATAAAGATTTCAATCACTGCTATTTAGTTATATAAATTGTGGCATATCGCTGTGAAAGAGTTAAAAGACTAAAAGAAAAAACACTAAAAACTACAAATTCAGTGGACTGGGATTTGAAAGTGGTTCGAAAGAACAGCAAGGCTGAAGGCAGCGGTAGAAGGTAATGATACTCGTTAATTCAGTACTGCGACGGAAATGTGCATAACTAAATGTGTCTAGTGAAAGGAGCGAGGGAGAGTGGGTAAGGTTTTGTGTCCACCGTGTTAAGAAGTCTGTATAAGCTACGTTGCTCAGGTTCAGGTTGGTGTTGTGGTTGTAGGGAAGATGGAAATAGACTAAGTGAAAGCGTGATTCGAAGAGTTAACATTTATGCCCAGCTCTCTCTCTCTCTCTCTCTCTCTCTCTCTCTCTCTGTTTCCTGAAATAACCGAAAGGTTATTAGCAGATTTGAGAGAGAGAGAGAGAGAGAGAGAGAGAGAGAGAGAGAGAGAGAGAGAGAGAGAGAGACTAGCCACGCACACCCACCCCTCAAGACACGCACCAACATAATAACGTCCGCTGTTAACTTGAACGAGCAAATAGCCTTGTTACGGCCATTGCAGCCCGCCCCCTTCCCCCGCTCTCCGCCCCTTCCCTCCCCCGCACTCTCCCCTTCCCCGCCTCACAGCACGCCTCGCTCCTTAGCTACAGAACAAAGACGGACGCTTGGGAACAAGAACAAGGGAGGAATGTTGAAACCCAACCAAACTTAACAGTACGAGTATAGCGGTGCTGGAACCTAACCTAACCCAACTCTAACTTAAATTTATGCAACTTAACTTAACCCAACCTAACCTAAGCTAATCCAAACTTACCTAACCTAAATTGAAACACAACCTAACGTAAACTTATATAACCTAACCTAAAATATTTCTAACCTAATGTGTAATCCAACCTACGTTCCTAACATTAACTTAAGCAATATAAACGCACAAAAAAATAGTGCAGTTGAAATTTTCCGGGATAAAGGAGGATTTTATGGTTTCCTCAAGGTTACTACAATTTGATTTAAAAATGTGAGATACCTGAGTGCGCGTGCGTCACTCTGGGGACAAAGTTAACGGTGAGACTGGCGTTGTGTGGCCATGATGTGGAGGGAGACGAGGAGTACGTCGAGAGGAGGATGCTGGAAATGGACCTCTTCTTCTTCTTCTTCTTCTTCTTCTTCTTCTTCTTCTTCTTCTTCTTCTTCTTCTTCTTCTTCTTCTCCTGCTTCTTCTTCTTCTTCTTCTTCTTCTTCTTCTTCTTCTTCTTCTTCTTCTTCTTCTCCTCCTCCTTCTTCTTCTTCTCCTCCCCCTTTCGTCGTTTCCCTAGAGTGAGGAGTTGGCGCCATGTACGAGTCTCCTCCAATTGTTTCTATCTCTCCAAGCAAATTTTCTTCCAGCCGTTCCGTAGCATAGAAACACAAAATTATTTTTTTCCTCTCTCTCTCTCTCTCTCTCTCTCTCTCTCTCTCTCTCTCTCTCTCTCTCTCTCTCTCTCTCTCTCTCTCTCTCTCTCTCTCTCTCTTTCCTCTTTGTACGAACCCACTCCAGTAGTTTCTGTCCCTTACATCTTCCTCAGTGACTCCCATCCTTTGTGGTTCTACCGCAATTCTATCCCTCCATCTTACTCTGTTTTCCACTCGATCTTCTTCCCTCCGCTGGTTTTTCCAGGCTCCTTTAATCGGCTCCTGGTCTTCTCGTTTTACTACGTGACCAAACCATCTAATTTTTTATCTTGCTATCGCTTCCGTAATGCATTCCACCCAAGAAACAAAAAAGAAGAGAGGAAGACCAAATTGTTTTTATGTAGGTGCGTTAAAGCAAAACTTTTTTTTATGTAAGATGGATTCTGGCTTATGGCAACAAGAAAAAAAAAAAAAAAAGCTTGAAAAGAGGCCCACTGAAGGTGCTAATCCTTGAAGAGTATAGTCAGAAAAGGATTGTCCAGAATTTGAGAAGTGTCTTGAAACCTCCTTAAGAAGTCCAAGGTTGGAGGAAATACATATGCAGGCAGGGCGTTCCAGACTTTACCTTCATGTGGGTGACGAGCGTGAAACAAGGCGCAGAACGCAAGACCATATTCTGAAACACTTCTGCGCCGCACCTCCACTACTTTCAAAAGACCCTAGTTGAAATTAAACGGCTTTTTAGGGGATTTTTTTACGATTCTAGTGACAAATTAAAAAGATTTCTACATTAGTAACAGGAGAAACGTTCTTGAGAAACCGGTCAATCATCTCTGTGGCCTTTGAAAATAGTCGTGGTGAGAAAGCGAAGCGTTTCTGAATACGGCCACAGGAAGGTGAGGGCCAATCCACTGTGACCAAGCGAAGGGAAAAGGAGGGACTGTCCAGTTTCTTCCCGATTACATAAGTACTAATTAATTTTCTGGTGTGGTTTGTTTACACTGAGTCATGTGTGAGTGTTGTTATATCTCCGCGGAAGAAAATTTACTCTCTTCCCTTTTTTTTTTTATAGAGAAGATTGGCCAAGGGGGGAAAAAATGGGTAAAAAATGCTCGCTCATAATGACGTCCCCGAGAAGAGACAAGAGCAAGAGAAAGGCCAATTTAGTTTCTGAAAGTTGAGAAGCAAGACGAGGAGGAGGAGGAGGAGGAGGAGGAGGAGGAGGAGGAGGAGGAGGAGGAGGAGGAGGAGGAGGAGGAGGAGGAGGAGGAAATAAATAGGGAATCAGCATAGAAATAAAACTACAGAATGAAATAAGATGACAAATTCAGTGAGTAAATAAGAAATGGCAGAAAAAAAAAAAAAAACGAAAAAAGCAAGAATAGAAGTTGGGAAGAAATTCTGCACACCAAAAACACTTTCCTATCCTCACATTCCTTGTGTATTAATTTACCACCCTTAGTGTGCAGGGTGGTTAACATCAACACAGCAAACAAATACGATTCCTTATTTTTTCCTCTCCTCAGTCTATTCTCCTTTCTGTCTGCGGTATGATTCACAGCAATATAGCAAAAAAAAAAAAAAAAAAAAAAAAAACACGATTCTTTCCTTTAATATGCTCAACCTCCTGAATCAATCAATTCTTATGAGTTGGCACGGTGATTCACAACAACACAGCGTCGACACAACAGCGCCACAGCACACAGCCTTATGAATGACAACTCGGTTATACGACTTGTCGCATCACAGCATTACAAACACACACAGCTTTTCCATTACAATTACACACGCCACAGTATCTTCACAAACACTCACACACACCGTTACGTTTCAGAGCGCACTCAGCATTTAACGCAGTACCTTTACAAACACAAGTTTTCTTCCCACACACACACACACACACACACACACACACACACCTTTACCGCCGCAATCAAACACATCATTACTCTCACAAACACATAAACGGCATTACCTTAACACACACACACACACACACACACACACACACACATACACGACGATAACTAATAAACCGTTTATTATTATTACTTAATAACTTTACAAACACAGCATTGCCTTCACAAACACACACACACACAGCATTCCCTTTGCAAATATACAGCACTACCTTCACACACACACACACACACACACACACACACACACACACACACACACACACACACACTCGCCATTACTTTCACAAATGCACGTTATCTTTACAAACACACACATCAAGAAAACAGCCAATCACATCACATCCTTTCAAATTTCCAAACACATACAGCATCACAATTTGTACCACGCCGCCACAACACTACAACAACACCACACACACACACACACACACACACACACACACACACACACACTAACAACATTAGTACATCGTAAATATCCCAGCAAGGAGAGAGAGAGAGAGAGAGAGAGAGAGAGAGAGAGAGAGAGAGAGAGAGAGAGAGAGAGAGAGAGAGAGAGAGAGAGAGAGAGAGAGAGATCATACAGCATCAACACAGCATCCATATATATATAAGTAATCGTGTTTATACTTAAAAACACGATGCGCACACAATACACTCTCAGTAAAGTAAATTAAGTGTATAGTCTACACACACACACACACACACACACACACAACTTACCGCTCACGATGCTTACTCCTCGCGCTGCACCAGATTTCGAAAGAGGCGAGAACGAGATCGAGACGAGACGAGACGAGGCCACACAAACCAAGACAGGCTGTCTGAGCAGCGAGAAGAGCGAAAAAGATTCAGAGACAGACTTAAAAAACAATCTTCCAATCTAATTTCTCTCTCTTTCCGTCAGTTTTTTTTTCTTTTTTTTCCCTCGTGTTTCAGTGCGTGTAGAGTTAAATCTAATCACTAGTGTCTCAGAGTGTCCCAGCAGAAGTCACCACCGCGGCAGCCTGCGCAGAGCCGCCACACACGGTACAGAGCACATTTCATTTGACGAAAATTCCCTTCTAATAACGTTACGCTTCTACCTACCACATTACCGCCGCCACGTTACCAGTTCGCTTCACACAAACCCACACGCAAAAACACACTTTTCTACTCAAAACAACGAAATTTTAACTAACCCTAAGCAGCGGCGAAGTCTAACAAGCAATCCGTGTGCAAGTTAAGCCAGTCAGCACCTCAAATAAGCACAGAATTCAATATTAAGCTTTGAAATCACCACCAGGCACCGTTCTCTCCCCGCCTCCTATTGGGTGGAGCTTGTTGACGTCACGCGGGAGGCGGGCGGGGATTGGCTGGCGGGGCGGAAGAGTAAGGTACGCGTGGTTAATGAAGTAAGTTGGTTGGAAAGTTGTCACGAGTGCTGAGTGTTGCTCCATTTGGTGATTTCCACATTCCTGCTTCCCACGGGCGGCGGCGGAGAGGGAGGGGAAGAGGCACGCGAGGACTGGCTGACTGAGAGAGAGAGAGAGAGAGAGAGAGAGAGAGAGAGAGACGCATGCAAACTTTTAAGACTGCTTAGTTTTTTCAGTAAGTTAGTTAATTAATTTGTTAGTTTATAAGACAGATGGATAGGCAGATATATGGATTGATAGTTATTTAGTTAGTCTCTCAATAGCGGTAGTAGTGGTATAGGTGGTGGTGGTGGTGGTGGTGGTGATATTATTATTATTATTAGCAGTAGTAGTAGTAATAGGAGTATTAGTAGTAGTAGTAGTAATAGTAGTAGTAGCAGTAGTAGTAGTAGTAGTAGTAGTAGTAGTAGTAGTAGTAGTAGTAGTAGTAGTAGTAGTAGTTATAACAGCAACAGCAGCAGCCAATCACCCCAATCACCATCACCACCACTATCATCACCACCATCACTGTCACCACCACATATACTGTAAACACAAAGAAAACGTAATACTGGCAAGACCAACCCACACACACACACACACACACACACACACATACACACACACAGTCACGGTTCATAATCACCACCATCACCACCACCATCTATAAATCGCCCTCCTTAAAAGCAGCAAGTCCATTTTCCTCCGTTCCTTTACCTTTTATAGAGAGAGAGAGAGAGAGAGAGAGAGAGAGAGAGAGAGAGAGAGAGAGAGAGAGAGAGAGAGAGAGGAGAGAGAGAGAGAGAGAGAGAGAGAGAGAGAGAGAGATCAGTTCATAGTCTTCATTTTCATTCTCCGTGAAAATAATGAATGATATAATAGTGAATCAGTGAAGCAAGTGATGAAGATAAATAGAAGTAACGGTGAATTAAGGAGGAGGAGGAGGAGGAGGCAGTAGAGAGGGTACAGTGATGGAGGCAGCAATGGTTATGATGGAGGCAGAGAAGGTGAAGGAAGCGCTGAAGAGAAGGAAGAGGAGAAGGAGCACTGGAAGAAGAAAGAACAAGAAGAAACTGGAAGGATACGGAAAAAAAAAGAAAGCAACGAAGAAATTGTAAGAAATATAAAGTGAAAAGGAAAATAAGTAAAGAAAGGAAAGGAAAGAGATGCAGTATAAAGATGAAGATGAAAGCAAGGACCACAAAGGAAGAACAAACAGCAACAAACCTGCTATATTAGTACTCAAAAAAAAAAAAAAAATCCGCCTGCCACCTACTACACTAATATTTAGAGACATCGGATAGAAAGGACGAAGGCTCCTCACCCACCGCTCCCTCCACCCGTGACTGGCAGGAAATGAAAAAAAAAATATATATATATATATTTATATACGAAATATGAAAAATAAAAATAAAATAAATACGAAAATGTAATATAGAAAACTTGACAAGATCTTTTTTTCTAAGGAATGATTTAAAAACAGGAATCTCGAACTAGGAATGGTTGGTTGGACTGGAATAGGCGAGAGGGGCTTGAAGGAAATAAGGGAGAGGGAAGAAGGGAGGAAGTGGGGGAAAGTGACTGAAGGAAAAGGAGCGAGAGTATAAGGGGAGGGAGGGATGGAAGAAGGGAGGGAGGAAGGGAGGAAGGAAGGAAGGAAAAATGAAGGAAGGGAGGGAGGGAACGAGGAAAGAAGGAATAAAAGTATAATAAGGAGGAGAATGAGGAGAAGGAATAACGAACAGGGAATCAGCATAAACACAAGACAAGAGAAAGAAACAAGACGGTAAAACTCACAATTAAGCAAGGAGAGAAATTAGATAAAAAAAAAAAAAATGACGGAATAAAAGCACGAAAATACAGAAATGATAATAATAAAAAAAATAAATAAATAACTGCAAGAAGAGAAAAAAAAGGAAAAAAAAACATATGCACAAGTAATGGAAAGGAGCACGAATTAAAAAGAATAATAATACTTGAACACACACACACACACACACACACACACACAAAAAAAAAGCTAAAATAACAATAACAAATACACACAAAAAAAAAAGGAAAAAAAAATAAACGACAGAATAAAGACAAGAATTAAGGCAAGTAAAGAGGAGCCAAGAAAAGAGACAGAATAACCAAGAAGAAGGAATAAATGAACGTGGATAAGCGAGAAACAGAAGATAATGGATATAATGCGAAGTGAAGGAGAGGATGGGAGGGAGTGGAGCAAAGGACGGCGAGAGGATGGGAAGAGTAGGAAGCGCTTGGGGAAAAATACTGGAGATACTGGAGAGTGGAGGGAATGGAGAATATGTGGGGAGTGAATGGGAGAGTGGAGGAAGATAATGGAATGGGAGGAGTGAATGAAGCAATGAGCAGGAATGTATAATACTGGATGGAAGAGTGAACAAAAAAAGTTAGGAAATGAATAAAGGAGTGTACAGAAGTGTGAAGGAAGGTCAGGGCGTGAGTGAGGGAGTGGACAGGAGTGAATAGAAGAGTGAAGAAAGATTAGGGGGTGAGGAGTGAGTGGAGTCAATAGGAATGGATAGAAGAGTGAAGGAAAGTTAGGGAGTATCGAGTGGATAGGAGAGCGAAGGAGAATTAAGGAGTTTGCGGAGTGAGTGAAGGAGAGAATAGGAGTGGATAGGGAGCAGGTGGAGTGGATGACCAGCGTTCTTAAGCCAATCAGTGCAGGTAACCAGCAGGTAGCGAGCCTCCTACCTGGAGCAGTACCTAATCAGTCCACCTGTTGGTGTGCTGTGCTGTGGCTGCGGCGGAAGTGATTCGCCGCCACCAGGTAAGGTAAGCGGATTTAGCGCTCGCGCACGAGCGTGCACACACACACACACACACACACACACACACACACACACACACACACACTCGCCTGGCCAGCCTTCGCTGGCCTAAACCCTCGGAAGGCTTATGGTCCTGATGGGGTCCCTCCTATTGTTCTCCGAAACTGTGCCTCCGTGCTTGCACCTTGCCTAGTCAAACTCTTTCAGCTCTGTCTGTCAACATCTACCTTTCCTTCTTGCCGGAAGTTTGCCTACATTCAACCTGTTCCTAAAAAGGGTGACCGTTCTAATCCCTCAAACTATCATCCTATTGCTTTAATTTCCTGCCTATCTAAAGTTTTTGAATCTATCCTCAACAGGAAGATTCTTAAACATCTATCACTTCACAACCTTCTATCTGATCGCCAGTATGGGTTCCGTCAAGGCCGCTCTACTGGTGATCTTCTGGCTTTCCTTACTGAGTCTTGGTCATCCTCTTTTAGAGATTTTGGTGAAACTTTTGTTGTTGCCTTGGACATATCAAAAAAGCCTTTGATAGAGTCTGGCACAAAGCTTTGATTTCCAAACTACCCTCTTACGGTTTCTATCCTTCTCTCTGTAACTTCATCTCAAGTTTCCTTTCTGACCATTCTATTGCTGCTGTGGTAGACGGTCACTGTTCTTCTCCTAAATCTATTAACAGTGGTGTTCTTCAGGGTTCTGTCCTGTCACCCACTCTCTTCTTATTATTCATTAATGATCTTCTAAACCAAACTTCTTGTCCTATCCACTCCTACGCTGATGATACCACCCTGCACTTTTCCACGTCTTTTCATAGACGTCCAACCCTTCAGGAGGTAAACATATCACGCAGGGAAGCCACAGAACGCCTGACTTCTGATCTTTCTAAAATTTCTGATTGGGGCAGAGCAAACTTGATATTGTTCATTGCCTCAAAAACTCAATTCCTCCATCTATCAACTCGACACAACCTTCCAGACAACTATCCCCTCTTCTTCAATGACACTCAACTGTCCCCCTCTTCTACACTGAACATCCTCGGTCTGTCCTTTACTTATAATCGGAACTGGAAACTTCACATCTCATCTCTAGCTAAAACAGCTTCTATGAAGTTAGGTGTTCTGAGACGTCTCCGCCAGTTTTTCTCACCCCCCCAGCTGCTAACTCTGTTAGCAGCTGGGCCTTATCCGTCCATGTATGGAGTATGCTTCACATGTCTGGGGAGGTTCCACTCATACTGCTCTTCTAGACAGGGTGGAATCAAAAGCTTTTCGTCTCATCAACTCCTCTCCTCTAACTGACTGTCTTCAGCCTCTCTCTCACCGCCGTAGTGTTGCATATCTAGCTGTCTTCTACCGCTATTTTCATGCTAACTGCTCTTCTGATCTTGCTAACTGCATGCCTCCCCTCCTTCCGCGGCCTCGCTGCACAAGACTTTCTTCTTTCTCTCACCCCTATTCTGTCCACCTTTCTAACGCAAGAGTTAACCAGTATTCTCAATCATTCATCCCTTTCTCTGGTAAACTCTGGAACTCCCTGCCTGCTTTTGTATTTCCACCTTCCTATGACTTGAATTCCTTCAAGAGGGAAGTTTCAAGACACTTATTCATCAATTTTTGACCACTGCTTTGACCCTTTTATGGGACTGGCATTTCAGTGGGCATTTTTTTTTATTAGATTTTTGTTGCCCTTGGCCAGTGTCCTTCCTACATAAAAAAAAAAAAAACACACACGGCTAAGTAAGTAAAAAAAGAAGGACGGAAGGGAAGAAGGAACTAACTAAATTATCAATAAACAAACTGAAGTAAAAAGGAAGGAAGAAAGGAAGAAGGAAAGGAAGGAAGTAAGGAAGAAAGGAAAGAAAGAAATAAGGAAGAAAGGATTAAAGAAAGGAAAGAGGAAAGGAAGGAAGGAAGGAAGGAAGGAAGGAAGGAAGGAAGGAAAGAAGGAAGGAAGGAAGGAAGGAAAGAAAGAAGGAAGGAGGGAAGGAAGGCCGACCGGCAGACAGGCAGACAGACAGGAAGAAAGGAAGGAAGGAAAGAAGGAAGGAACTAATTATCAACTGACTGACTGACAAACTTCATGTTCATCTGATTTGCTAACTAGCAGCTGAATAATCATCTAATTGACAAACCAACTAGGTAATCAACGAACTCACCAGCTTACTAACTATATCACCAATTGGCTAACTATACAACTAAGAAGCTGAGAATAAAAGAAAAAGCTGACGAAAACAGACACAAATATAAAGACAGTCGTGTAAATATAAGGACAGCCTCGACAGCTAAACAGACAGACAGACAGACAGACAGACGGACAGATGATCTCGTAACAGCCACAAAGACAGACAGACAGATGACTTCGTAATAGCCATATAGACAGATACAGACAGACAGATATAGACAACTTCGTAACAGCCACACAGACAGACAGACAGAGGACTTCGTAACAGCCATATAGACAAAACAGACAGACACAGACAGACAGACAGACAGAGGATCTCGTAACAGCCACACAGACAGACACACACAGACAGACAGGCAGGAATGATTCAGCCTCCTAACAAGCACACAGATAGACAGACACAAATAGACAGACAGACAGACAACTTCTTAATAGCCACACAGACAGACAGATAGATATAAAGACAATCTCTTAACATCCACACAGACGAACAGACACAGACAGGCATATATAAAGACATATTCATAACAGCCACACAAGCAGACAGATACAGACAGACATACAGATGACTTTGTAACAGCCACACAGACAGACAGACAGACAGCATCCAGGTTGTCACCACCAAGGACACCTGCTCAGTAACAACCAAAAAATATCACCAAGTCACCCTTTCGTTCATTTCACACCAGCCTTCCTTCTCCCCCCTAACACACACACACACACACACACACACACACACTAATGCTGCTGCTGCTACTTCCTTCTTTTTCTTCTTCATCTTGTTGTTGTTTCTTTTAAAATTTGAACTTTATCTTATTTTTTTTTTTTTTTTTGTTATTTTTAGCGTTCATGTTGATATTACTGGTATTTTTTACCCCATTGTATAATTCGGCGCTACGTGACCTTGGTTGTCGCAGCGCCATGTAGGAAATTCTTTAATTACTTCACCTCACTTCACTTGTTGTAGTTGTTGTAGTTGTTGTTGTTGTTGTTGTTGTTGTTGTTGTTGTTGTTGTTGTTGTTGCAGTTGTGTTGTCCTTCTTTCTCCTCCTCCTTCACCTATTCTTCCCTTCCCCTTCTTCCTCGTCTTTGCTCCTTTAAATGTTTCCCACTTCGCTTTTTTTTTTCCTCCTGTGTCTTATTTACTACTTACTTGTTTATTTTGATCGTTCTCCTCCCTATTCTAACGTCTTTTTGTCAGTTTGTCTGTAGTAGTAGTAGTAGTAGTAGCAGTAGTAGTAGTAGTAGTAGTAGTAGTAGTAGTAGTAGTAGTAGTAGTAGTAGTAGTAGTAGTAGTAGTAGTAGTAGTAGTAGTAGTAGTAGTAGTAGCAGCAGCAGCAGCAGCAGCAGCAGCAGCAGCAGCAGCAGCAGCAGCAGCAGTACATGAAACACCATATCACTAACACCAAATCATAGCAACAACTACAGTAACAACAACAACAATAATAACAATGAAACAGCTCAAAGAAAATCGGTCATATGAACCAGTAGTAGTAGTAACAGTAAAATTAGTAGTAGTAGTAGTAGTAGAAACACATGTACCACTATAATCTCGAACACCCAATAATGAAAGCAACAACGAAACAAAAACAAAAATCACATGAACCAGTAGTAGTAGTAGTAGTAGTAGTAGTAGTAGTAGTAGTAGTAGTAGTAGTAGTAGTAGTAGTAGTAGTAGTAGTAGTAGTAGTAGTAGTAGTAGTAGTAGTAGCAGTACATAAGAACATAAGAAATAAGGGAAGCTGCAAGAAGCGACCAGACTTACACGTGGCAGTCCCTGTATGAAACACACCTACCTATTTCCATCTATTATCCCCATCCATAAACTTGTCTAATCTTCTCTTAAAGCTCTCTAGTGTCCTAGCACTAACAACATGATTACTGAGTCCGTTCCACTCATCTACCACTCTATTTGAGAACCAATTTTTTTCCTATCTCCTTCCTAAACCTAAATTTTTCAAGCTTGAACCCGTTATTTCTTGTTCTACCCTGGTTGCTGATCCTAAGAATTTTGCCTACATCCCCCTTGTTATAACCCTTATACCACTTAAAGACTTCTATCAGGTCCCCTCTTAACCTACGTCTCTCTAAAGAATGTAAATCTAACAGCTTCAACCTCGTCTCGTAAGGAATACTCCTCATCCCCTGTATCCTTTTAGTCATTCTCCTCTGTACTGATTCTAATAGACCTATATCTTTCCTGTAATGTGGGGACCAGAACTGCACAGCGTAGTCTAGATGAGGTCTGACCAGCGCCAAGTATAACTTTAATACTACTCCCGGCCTTCTACTTTTAACACTCCAACACTCCTAAAAATGAATCCTAGTACCCTATTTGCCTTGTTTCTGGCTTCTATGCATTGTTTCCCTAGACGGAGTTCAGAGTTAACTATAACTCCTTAATCTTTCTCGTACCCTGTACCTACCAGAGTTTGGTTGTTTAATGTGTACCTATTGTGTGGGTTTCCTCTACCTACGCTAAACACTTTGCATTTATTGATATTAAATTGCATTTGCCATCTATCCGTCCATTCATTCATTCTATCTAAATCTGCCTGCAAGGCGATGGCATCCGATTCTGACTTAATTAATCTACCTATTAATTCTTATCATATTAATTCTTATTCTTAATTAATCTATCTACCTATCTTTGTGTCATCCGCAAATTTACTAACATCACTACTAATTCCACTATCCAAGTCATTGATATATATTAGAAATAACAATGGCCCTAATACTGATCCCTGTGGCACCCCACTAATTACATGACCCCACTCGGATTTCGAGCCGTTTATTACCACTCTCTGTTGCCTGTCACTAAGCCATGACCCTATCCAGCCTAACACCTTCCCATCTATCCCGTGTGCCCTAACCTTTCTCAGGAGCCTTTGATGGGGTACCTTGTCAAATGCTTTACTAAAGTCCAGATATAAGATATCATAACTATCACCATTATCTACTGCCTCGTACACTTCACTGTAAAAACTTAACAAGTTTGTCAGGCAAGACTTCCCCTTCGTGAAGCCATGCTGTGACTGATTCATCAAGTTATGTTTATCTAAATGTTCCCTAATGTTCCTCGCTATTATTGACTAACATTTTACCTACAACTGAAGTTAAGCTGACAGGTCTATAATTAGACGCTACAGTTTTATCTCCTTTCTTAAAGATGGGTACTACATTAGCCTGCCTCCACATTACTGGTACCTCACCGGACTCCAGTGATTTCCTAAAGACAGAAACTAACGGCTCACTAATAATCTCTTTGCATTCCTTAAGTACTCTGGGATATATTTCATCTGGTCCTGGTGTCTTGAACTTTTTTAGCCTATCTATCTCCTGTTCCACTATCTCCCTAGTTATGGAAATATCTGTCAGCTTCTCATTCTCATCTGCTCTAAACACCTGTTCACTACCTGGCATATCCTGCATGTTTTCCTGTAGTAGTAGTAGTAGTAGTAGTAGTAGTAGTACTGTAGCAGCAGCAACAGCAGCAGGACCAGCAGCAGGAGTAGTCACAGTCATAGTCAGTCACAGTCTCTATTTCGTACAAAGTACATAGCGATAGATAAATAATTCGATATGGTATCACAATAATATCATTAAAACTATAAAAGAAAAAAAAAATTAGCACCACTAACACCATTATCAGCACCATCAGTCAATAGAGAAAGCCCAAAATGTTCTAAAAATTATACCGAAGCCAGTGCAGTGCGTGGCTCAGGATACTGTACCCAAAACATGCGGGTCAGTAGTATATCCAATGTACATTCTTCAAACCTTACTTTGTACTTCTTATATAAATTCTGCTTAAAACTATTAGAATAATAACCACCAGTGAGATAAGGCACTCCAATTTTAAAAAAATCAAATTATTTTTTTTCATTAAAACTTAAAATACTTAAATTGTACAAGGGTAACATAATGATTCAGTAACATGGCATGAATGTCATTAGCCAACATGTGACTACTTGTCGTGGAACCTTACATATTTTCTTTAAAGCATCTGAATAGGCGATCACAAATGTTTTATATACTTTACTGGACTTCCTGGAGTTCCTCCACATCCCGTAATGGCAAACCAGAATTTGGTAAACAGTAAAATTTAAATAAAAAGAACAGAGCATCCCTGTTTACATTTGCAAATTTCCTAAAAATTTAATTAAATTGTTCATGGAATTAATTAAGTCTCAGTTCAACATCCTTAACATCCCTTAAATTATGGTGAATTATGTGTCCAAGATATTTATATGTGTCCACCACCTCATATTTATCAGTGACCCCTGACACGGGCCTCCTTGAATCACTGATCACCTTTCATTTAGCTTTATCCTTATTAATAGTAAGCTTTAACTTTTCCACTATATATTCAAATACAGTGCAATGTTTCACTAAATTATCTTCACTATCTCCAAGTATGGCGACACCATCAGCATATGCAATTATATTAGTTCTTAGGGGGCCCAGGGTACAACCTGTGTCTAGGTGGCTGAACTGAAGATCATCTATGTATAGCTTAAAAAATAGAGATGACAGAATCCCCCTTGTCTCACACCTGTAGCAATCCTATAATAAGCACCTTTAACATTATTCCAAATTATCCTTCTATATTGATTACAAAGCTGTTGCATCAATAATATTATTTCAGAGGGAAGGCCTCTCTTTGTTAAAAGTTTTCCTAACTTAATTATCCTAACCTAATTATTAATTATGATTGACCATATCAAATGCCTTCGAAAATCCATAAAACATACAAATGCACTATTCTTGCCCCTTATATAATATTTTACAATTTCTTTAAAAGCCAGGCAATCATCAGAAGTTGACACTTCATTTGTAACACCAAATTGTTTAAAATCATAAGAAAGTTTATCATCTAAAATATTAAAAAGATGGGAATCCATTATTTTTAACAGAGACAGCAGCAGCAGTAGCAACAGCAACAGCAGCAGGAGCAGCAGCAGCAGCAGCAGCAGCATAATCACAAACATACAATGATAACAACAGTAAAATAGCAAAAATAATCAAAAAAGCAATCACACAAATAAGTAGTAGGAGTAGTAGTAATGGCAATAATAAAAAATAGCAATAGTAGACGTAATAGTAGCAGCAGCACATGTACCACTAGAATCACAACAACAACAATGAAACAGCACAAATAGAAAAAAAAATTCACACGAGTCAGTAGCAGTAGTAATAAAAATAATGGCCAACCAGACTCGCTAACAATAATAACAGAAAAAATGAAACAACACACACACACACACACACACACACACACAAAACAGAACAATTTCATGAGCCACGCCACCATTACCACGCATGCAGCACAACAAGCAAGCAAGCGTTAGTAATGAGATGCTGTCATAAGGGGCGGGGTTTGGGAGTTGTGGGTGTGGGGAAGAAGAGAAGGGCATCACCTGGGAGTGGCGCAAGTGTTTTGTGGCTCGACCAACACCTGTAATATACCATTGTGCCGGGAACACCTAGTAGTGGCGGTAATAGTGAGTGCCTGTCGGTGATTGATTGTGTCTGTGTGTGTGTGTGTGTGTGTGTGTGTAGGTAGGTATGTATATCTGTTTGTCTGTCTCTTTTGTTTGTTTGTTACTTGTCAGTCTAAGTGTGTGTGTGTGTGTGTGTGTGTGTGCTAGTTTATCAGTTTGTCTATCTGTCCGTTTATTTACATTTTTTTTTTCGTTACTACGTTTCTCTATCTCTTTTTTTTTATTAAACCATCTTACACATTTAAAGGGACACACTCTCTCTCTCTCTCTCTCTCTCTCTCTCTCTCTCTCTCTCTCTCTCTCTCTCTCTCTCTCTCTCTCTCAGTAACACAATAACAGCTGCATCACCGCTCCCCACACCTGTGTACTCCAGCAGCAGGTGTGTCTCCATACCTGACGACTCGGGGAGGACGCAGGATGACTCGCAAGCGGTAGTAAACACTGACAGAGGGATGGGCAGACAAGGGTGCAGATTGAACGACCGTATAATATGAGGACGGGAAGGGAAGGAGAGAGAGAGAGAGAGAGAGAGAGAGAGAGAGAGAGAGAGAGAGAGAGAGAGAGAGAGAGAGAGAGAGACTCGCTCGCTTTATTCTTTATGCTTGTATATGTATCATTTTTATTTATTTTCCTCCAAAATGTAAGAATAGCAACGTCATCATCATTATCATCATCATCAACAACAACAACAACAACAACCACACACATTTTCTTAATTAAAACCCCAGAGAGAGAGAGAGAGAGAGAGAGAGAGAGAGAGAGAGAGAGAGAGAGAGAGGTTATAAATCATTTCCGGCAAATAGAAAATGAGGTGCTCTTCCATATGCTCACGTTTTCTTGTATCTCTTTAAGGTCCCACTATTTTGTATTCATGTGTGGCCCGAACAAAGCTGTCTCTATGTAAAGCAGGTGACAGAGTGACCGTAAATGTGTGTCCCAGCTGTGTACTCCGCCGGGAACATACCGCACGCACACACAGAGACTAGACCAGACCAGACCAGACCAGACCAGAGCAGAACAGACCGGACAAGGCAGACAGGCAGACAGATAGATAGAGAGGTAATTAGGCTAGGTAAGTGGGTAGGTATGTACGTAGGTAAGTAGGTAAGTAGGTAGGTAGATAGATAGATAGATAGATAGATAGATAGATAGATAGATAGATAGATAGATAGATAGATAGATAGACAGACAGATAGATAGATATATAGGAAGCGAGATAGATAGATAAATAGATGGATGAATGGAGATAGGTAGACAGATAGATATACAGCTGGATAGATAGACAGGTATATAGATAAATAGATAGATAGACAGATAAAAGGACAGATACAGATAAATAAATAGAAATATAGGCAGACAGACAGACAGACAGACAGAGTGACAGACAGATAGGTAAACGAAAAGACTAACACGGAAAAATAACGCATAAATAAAATAATAAAATAACAATTACAACGAAGAAAGAATATATATTAAAAAAATACATAAATAAATGGACAATATAAGCGCAACACACACACACACACACACACACACACACACACACACACACACACACACACACACACACACACAAACACACGTGACTGCCCGCCCCTCCTCAGTACAAAGTGCATTACACGTTCACTACAGTCTATGCAGGTGCGCGGGCCGTCCAAGGACACCTGAGCAACACGTGGCGACAGGAGACCAGAGGGGTAATAAATATGTTTGGCATGAGGAGGAGGAAGAGGAGGAGGCTGATGGAGGACACAAAACTGAGGAAAGAAAAAAAAAATTGGTAACTTGCCTCTTAAACTGATAATAAAGGGAAAGAAAAAGAAAGGTAAAGAACACGGAATTGGGAGAGAAAGAGGGAGAAAAGATTGCTAACCTAAAACTTAATTGTAAGGGAAAAGATCATAAAATTGAGGAGGGAAAAAACTCATTTAAAACTGATAATAAATGAAAATATAAAGAAAAGGACACAAAACTGAGAAGAGAAAGAGAGATAGGAAAAAACGTAAGTTGTCCATTAAAAACTAATAAAGAGAGAGAGAGAGAGAGAGAGAGAGAGAGAGAGAGAGAGAGAGAGAGAGAGAGAGAGAGAGAGAGAGAGAGAGAGAGAAGCAGACCGACAGAAAGACATAAACACACAGACGGACAGACGGAAAGATAGAAAGACAAACACAGACAGATAGACATAGACAGACAGACAGGCAGACAGACAGACATATGCACAAACAAAAAGAAAAAAAAAGAAAGAAAGAAAGAAAGGAGAAAGGCAGAAGAAAGAACAATAAGACAGATAGAAACAAGGACAAAGGCAAACTGACAGACAGGCAGGCAGAAAGACACAGAAAAAGAACACACACATAAAGAACAGAAAGCAAAAAGGCGCGGCATTTATCAGGCGAAAGAGCGAGGCGTCTCAAAGGTTAGTGGAAAGGAATGGCACAAGATTAAGTGAGATTAAGAGAAAGAGCAAGAAGTGTGACAAACAAGAGAGGCGGAATTAAGTTGAGATTAGTGGGGAACATTAGAGGTGAGTGGAAATGTCAGTGATTATCCTCCGTTTCAAGTCTGCTACAGCAATGCAGGCAGGTGAGGACGCGGGAACACAGGAACACGGGAACACAGAAACACAGGAACACGGAAACACAGGAACACAGAAACACAGAAACACGGAAACACGGGAACACAGGAACACAGAAACACGAGAACACGGGAACACAGGAACACAGAAACACGAGAACACGGGAACACGGGAGCGCAGGAACACAGAAACACGGGAACACAGGAACACAGAAACACGAGAACACGGGAACACGGGAGCGCAGGAACACAGAAACACGGGAACACAGGAACACAGAAACACAGGAACACGGGAACACGGGAACACAGGAACACGGGAACACGGGAACACAGGAACACGGAAACACAGGAACACGGGAACACAGGAACACGGGAACACGGGAACACA
>NC_087172.1:7557500-7570000 GCF_035594125.1 Scylla paramamosain | reverse complement strand
AGCCACAGAACGCTTGACTTCTGATCTTTCTAAAATTTCTGATTGGGGCAGAGCAAACTTGGTATTGTTCAATGCCTCAAAAACTCAATTCTTCCATCTATCAACTCGAAACAACCTTCCAGACAACTATCCCCTCTTCTTCATTGACACTCAACTGTCTCCCTCTTCTACACTGAATATCCTTGGTCTGTCCTTTACTTATAGTCTGAACTGGAAACTTCACATCTCATCTCTAGCTAAAACAGCTTCTATGAAGTTAGGTGTTCTGAGACGTCTCCGCCAGTTTTTCTCACCCCCCAGGTGCTAACTCTATACAAGGGCCTTATCCGTCCATGTATGGAGTATGCTTCACATGTCTGGGAGGGGTTCCACTCATACTGCTCTTCTAGACAGGGTGGAATCAAAAGCTTTTCGTCTCATCAACTCCTCTCCTCTAACTGACTGTCTTCAGCCTCTCTCTCACAGCCGCAATGTTGCATCTCTAGCTGTCTTCTACCGCTATTTTCATACTAAATGCTCTTCTGATCTTGCTAACTGCATGCCTCCCCTCCTCCCTCGGCCTCGCTGCACAAGACTTTCTTCTTTCTCTCACCCCTATTCTGTCCACCTCTCTAACGCAAGAGTTAACCAGTATTCTCAATCATTCATCCCTTTCTCTGGTAAACTCTGGAACTCCCTGCCTGCTTCTGTATTTCCACCTTCCTATGACTTGAATTCCTTCAAGAGGGAGGTTTCAAGACACTTATTCATTATTTTTTTACCACTGCTTTGACCCTTTTATGGGACTGGCATTTCAGTGGGCATTTTTTTTTTATTGGATTTTTGTTGCCCTTGGCCAGTGTCCTTCCTACATAAAAAAAAAAAATCATCATTATCATTACTATTATTATTATCATAACTGTCACACACACACACACACACACACACACACACACACACACACACACACACACAAACGAACAAACAAACAAACAAACAAAAATTGACACCCACGGACAGACACCAAATAACAAACCTAACAAGCATGATAAAAACATACACAAAAAAAAAAAAAGTGATCAAAACCAAATAGAGCGAGGCCCGACAAGTAATCATACAAGGTAATCTTAGTGTGGCGTGTGTGGTGATGTGTGTAGTGCCTTGTGTTGTGGTGGTGTGTGTGGTGGCGTACGGTGGTATGTGTCGTGGCGTGTGGTGGCGTATGGTGGTGTGTGTGGTGGCGTGTGTGGTGGTGTGTGGTGGCGTGTGTGGTGTGTGTGGTGGCGTGTGGTGGCGTGTGTGTTGTGGCGTGTGGTGGTGTGTGTGGTGGCGTGTGTGGTGGCGTGTGGTGGCGTGTGTTGGCGTGTGTGATGGTGTGTGTGGTGGTGTGTGTGGTGGCGTGTGTGGTGGCGTGTGGTGGTGTGTGTGTGTGTGATGGTGTGTGTGGTGATGTGTGGTGGTGTGTGTGGTGGCGTGTGTGTTGGCGTGTGATGGCGTGTGTGGTGGCGTGTGTGTTGGCGTGTGATGGCGTGTGTGGTGGCGTGTGTGTTGGCGTGTGATGGCGTGTGTGTGGTGGTGTGTGTGGTGGCGTGTGTGGTGGCGTGTGTGGTGGCGTGTGCGGTGGCGTGTGTGATGGTGTGTGTGGTAATGTATGGTGGTGTGTGTGGTGGTGTGTGTGGTAGCAGAACATACCACCACCATACCACATCACCACTACCACCACCAGACCACCACTACGCCATCACCATAACCAATCATATCAATAACATCACCACCACATCACATCACCACCACCAGCACATCACACCACATCACACCACATCATTTGACATCACCACCACAACATAACACCACCATCACCACCATACCACACATCACTACCACACCACATTACCACACCACCACCACCACCACCACAACCCTCACATAAGTCTTGTTCCTGTCAGCAGTGCACATAATATTTCATCTCTTATATGTGATTTACGAGTGCCGCAGTTGTTATACTAAAAGCTGTACCTGTTGTTGTAGCTGTTGTTGTTGTTGTTGTTGTTGTTGTTGTTGTTGTTGTTGTTGTTGTTGTTTTTGTTGTTGTTTTACTACTTTCCTGATGTAGTTCACGAAATATTATTATTTTAAACAGAATAAGTGCAGAAGCAGCAATTTTTTTTTGTTTTTTTTTTTAGCTGTGTGTGTGTGTGTGTGTGTGTGTGTGTGTGTGTGTGTGTGTGTGTGTGTGTGTGTGTGTGTGTGTGTGTGTGTGTGTGTGTGTGTGTGTGTGTGTGTGTGTAACATGAAAATACGCCAAGAGGTAGAAACGAGAATGAAAACAAACAATTACTCTGATAAAAATAAAAGATAATAATATGAACACAAACAAATAAAAAAACACGGGGGAAAAAAAACACAACCACAAATAAAAGCACACTACAAGCACCAAACAAGTGAGTGTACCCCGTCCTGTGTGTCTTAATGGCAGTCTTCACGGGAACTAAAAGCCACTATTTCCTTGTCGCCAGTTTGGGTCAGATTTGGGAAAATGACAAAAATACAGACTTTTATATATTTTCGTCCGGAAGGAGACCAGAGAAGGATATGAGATAGAGATGTAAAGGATATGAAGTAGAGAAGCGAAAGATATCAGGTACCCAAGTGAAGGATATCAGGCAAACAAGTGAAGGATCTCAGACTAACAAAGAAGGAGGAAGGATCTGAGGCTAAATAGGAAGGATCTCAGACCGACGAGGAATTATCTCAGACTGACAGCAAGGATCTCAGACTGACAAGGAAGGATCTCAGACTGACAAGGAAGGATTTCAGACTGACAAGGAAGGATCTCAGACTGACAAGGAAGGATCTCAGACTGACAAGGAAGGATCTCAGACTGACAAGGAAGGATCTCAGACTGACAAGGAAGGATCTCAGACTGACAAGGAAGGATCTCAGACTGACAAGGAATTATCTCAGACTGACAAGGAAGGATCTCAGACTGACAAGGAAGGATCTCAGACTGACAAGGAAGGATCTCAGACTGACAAGGAAGGATCTCAGACTGACAAGGAATTATCTCAGACTGACAAGGAAGGATCTCAGACTGACAAGGAAGGATCTCAGACTGACAGGGAAAGATCTCAAACACACAGTCATTAATCACAACCCTAACAATTGTCGCGGTAATAACTAGTTCACTAATACATGTCGCAGTAATAACTAGTTCACTAATACATGTCGCAGTAATAACTAGTTCACTATTACATGTTGCGGTAATTACTGGTTACATGTTATAAGATGTAATGCTGTGTGATATTTTTGTGTTATGTTTGTTTATTTACTTTGAAGTTTACGTATCATATCTATATATCCATTTACTTATTCATTTATGTATTTATTTGTACTACCTGATGAATATTATAAAATGTAATACTTTGTGCTAAATTAAACACGTATATATACTTACTTCTCACTTACATACTGCGTCTCTCTCTCTCTCTCTCTCTCTCTCTCTCTCTCTCTCTCTCTCTCTCTCTCTCTCTCTCTCTCTCTCTCTCTCTCTCTCTCTCTCTCTCTCTCACACACACACACACACACACACACACACACACACACACACACACACACACAGTTGATACACTTAAACTTGACTCACTTTTACTTACCTAACCTAACCTAACGCACCTAAACTTAACTTACGAGTACACGTACATAAGACACTTTAACATGCACTCAACACCTTAACCTCCAGACTACTGCGTCACACTAACCAGCACCTTATCTTTCAAGGTCATAAACAAAATGTGAAGTAAACAAGACAGGTAAAAAGAAAGACAGGCGGAAATAAGACAGGTAAAGGAGAAAAGTTATTAAGACAGGTGAAATAAAATGGACAGGTAGGAAGAAAGACAGGTGGAAATAGGAAAGCTGATAAAGGAGAGAAAACAGGTGAAACAGAATGGATAAGCAAAAAGAGGACAGGTGGAAATAGGAACGTTGACAAAGGAAAGAAGAGTTACTAAGACAGGTGAAATAGAATGGACAGGTAAAAAGAAGGCAGGTGAAATAGGAAGACTGATGGAGAAGGAAGCAGTGATTGGGTTCTGGTAAGACAGGCGAGTATTCTACAGCTCTACCTGGTGAGTTATGATGACCTTCACTGCTCCTCGTGGACAGGTGATGGATGACTGTGTGTGTGTGTGGGTGTGTGTGTGTGTTTGTGTGTGTGTGTGTGTGTGTGGTCAATGACAAAAGGAGGCAGAAACAGAGGCTGCTGCTGCTGCTGCTGCTGCTGCTATTACTGCAGAAAGAGGAGGAGAGGCAGAGAGCAAGACCGAAGGGAGGAAAGGAAGAAAGGAGAAAAAATGGAAGAGGAAGGAAGGAAAGAAAGAAGGGAATACTAGGAAGGAGAGAGAGAGAGAGAGAGAGAGAGAGAGGAGAGAGAGAGAGAGAGAGAGAGAGAGAGAGAGAGAGAGAGAGAGAGAGAGAGACTATGAAACATGTTATAGTGGATCAGTGTGGTATTCTAAGACAAAGTAGTCACCAATGCGCTCACCATAGCAGTCTTTTCTCTCTCTGGTTCTGTTTAGTGATGTTTAGTTCAGTAGGAATTAGCGGGGATGTGGGAACACCAGGTCACTAGAGTTTCTGTGTATTTACAAGATTTACCTACTGAGGCAAGGCTGCCTCTCGGACAAGCCACACACCTGAGCGCCGCCAACGCCCCTCTGCCGGCACTCACTGACACCGGCACAGCGGGCGAACAGAAGTTGACATATTATCAAATAACAAGTTTGCTATTTTAAAAGAAAGGTTACAATTAAAATAATAATACTACATAGACACTGAAGAAAATATGTACAATCTCTCCTACTCATATTATCTCTCTCTACATTCTCTAGATATAGGTATTAAAGAAACCTACATAACGTCCACATTCGCCTGACCTCAGCGCGCACAGGACAGGCAGAGAGGAGGAGAAAGAGGAGGAAAAATCTAACATAATAATAATAATAATAATAATGATAATAATAATAATAATAATAATAATAATGATAATAATAATAATAATGATAATAATAATAATAATAATAATAATAATTGTAACTAGCCCTAACATGTATACCACACACAAAAAAAAAAAAAAAAAACAGATCGAGTGAAATATTATAATGTACCGCAAAGTACAGGTTGTGGTAATGAACCTGTACCAGGAGCCAGGTTGTGACAGGTGTGCCCACACGTGTAATGGGGGTGTGGTGGGGGAGTGGTGGTGGCGGGGTGTAATCGGGGATGCAGAGGTGTGGCTGGCGGTGTGATGGGCGTGTGGTGGTGGGATGCTGTTTCACTTGCTTACATCTTAATACTCTTGCGTTGAAAATAAAAGTGAAGGATGAGAAAAAAAAAAAAAAAAGAGAAAGAAAAGAAAAATGCAAGTAGAAAAACAAAAAAAGGGAAAAGAAAAGAAAAAGAAAAGTAGTAGTAGTAGTCGTAGTCGTAGTAGTAGTAGTAGTAGTAGTAGTAGTAGTAGTAGTAGTAGTAGTAGTAGTAGTAGTAGTAGTAGTAAGAGTAGTAGTAGTAGTAGTAATAGTAGTGGTAGTAGTAGTAGTAGTAGTAGTAGTAGTAGTAGTAGTAGTAGTAGTAGTAGTAGTAGTAGTAGTAGTAGTAGTAGTAGTAGTAGTAGTAGTAGTAGTAGTAGTAGTAGTGGAGGAGGAGTGGAAGAAGAAGAAGACGAAGAAGAAGAAGAAGAAGAAGAAGAAGAAGAAGAAGAAGAAGAAGAAGAAGAAGAAGAAGAAGAAGAAGAAGAAGAAGAAGAACAGGAAGAAAAACAAGAACACGAACAAGAAGAACAAGAATAGGACCACCAAAGCAAAGTCATTCAGGAGTCGGAGCAAGGACAGCCATCAACAGACTCACCTGGAGACACGCCAGCACATCGCGCCGGCAGCACTATGGGTTCCCGAGGCCGCGTGGACCATAACGATTAGCGATGTGCTTTAAACATAGCGAAAATTAGCGATGTGCTTTAAACAAACTCTGTCAAAGTATGATCCCAATTCGTCAGTTTTTTGGAAGGTGATTAAGAAAAACAAAAGAACGAAAGAAAGAAAAAAAATATATAACACGGACCCTGAAACCCTTAGTAGCATGTAATATAAAAAGAATAACGAAAAGCCAATAAATCAGATAGTCAGCGCGGGACACCTGACAAAAAAATAAATAAATAAATAAAAAAAAGCAGGCAGCCAGCGCGGCACACCTGAGTACCCGAGGGAAGGTGTCCAGAAGCAGGCTCCCCCCTACACGCCTCAGTACAGGTGTGCAGGGTACTCGGACCGCCGTGGCCTGTGTGCCTTTCCGTCCGTCTGCCTGTCTGTGATGTAGGGCGCGGCCGTCACCTATCTGGCCGGCAGCTCACCTGTGATGCGTGGCAGGTATGTACACTCACTCACTTCCACAACAGTACCTAACCTTTTGACATCTTTTGTTTCTTTTTTTTTTATGTAAGAGGTGCACTGGCTAAAGACAACAAAAAGAGCGAAAAAAAAGACCCACCGAGGTGCCAATTGTTACTTTAATAGAGTACCTGTGGATAATTTCACAGAGCCAGACCAATACCACGCTGCCAGACCTCAGGACTTACAGGGCTCCGTCATTTCTAACCCGTCGCTGGCGCCTTGGAGAAAAATTGAAATAATTTTAAACGTGAATCAGAGCAATGAAACCATTCATTTTGAGAAGCTACAGTAGTGAAAGGACTATCCCTGACACTTCATGTATCTGTCAACACACACACACACACACACACACACACACACACACACACACACAAATACATACAGGGAAGGGATACACGGTGCGCTGCTCGTCACGCCCCCCACCCCTTGCCTCTCCTTGGCCTCTGGGCCGCACACCGCACTGCATCCCCTGGCCCGGGACGCAAGGCCGCCGCCCACACCCAAGCACTCACTACTAAAAGTTCCGGAGCCTCAACTCGATCACTTTTGTCCCTCCGTTCTTGGTTTTCAGTTCCGGTATCAGTGAGACCGGAACAGACATGCACTTACCACGCCTAACCTCCATACTACTACGTCACAATAATCACCACCTGATCTATCAAGCTCGGAAACAAAGGTGAAATGGAATGGACAGGCAAAGGAGAGACAGTGAAAATAGGAAGACTGGTAAAGGAGAGAAGTTGATTCAGGTGAAGTAGGTGAAATACAGAGACACTCATTTAAACACTGTATTGCAAATTTAAAGTATGATTTCAAGGTAACGTAAAAGTGTGCCGTACTTAATGATGAATGTTTGCAAGGGACAGGTAGCGCCACTCTTCCCTGCATATGCAGCAGTGTGGCCCGTTCCTTCTTTCACCCTCAGGTTCCCAGGCAGACTGGCCGGTGCCCATTCCAAGGCTGGGTGGACCTACGAGCGGCCAGTCCCAGAAAAATTCCATCCGTGACCAGGATTCGAACCCGGGACTCCTTGCATTGTTGTCAGACGCGTGGTAGATTCACATGCTCCCTTCACTAAGCCTGGAGTCAAGACGTCTAAATCTAGACATTTTTTGGGACTAGCTGGTCTGGATATCAGTGACGCGCGGCCCAAACGTCCTTGGGCGTGTATGGAGTGAGGCCTTGCTGGCTTGATGGTCACCTGACTTGAGGCCCTCATCACCTGGGTATCTTCCGCGTCAGTAGCAACTGATAATAAACTTTCTGGTTATGGTTTTAGTGGAAGTTATTTTGGTTTCCACCACTACTCTGTCCACTCCCTATTAGTAACATAATTTTTTGTATATATTTTCTTGTTTTTGTACGTGTTATATGCGTAGGTCTTTTGATAGATTTAAAAAAAATTGTAGTTTTAAATTTGCTGTAAATTTGTTAAAAATAAATAAATAAATAAATAACAGTACCTTCACTCTTTCTTCCCCTTTACTGGCAGAATCAGGAAATCTGCTTCAATCTATATTTTTTCTTCCTGAAACTTGAACTTGTTTAAGTGAAGAGTTTCAAGACACCGCCATTCGTGAATCGGCTTTTTTTTTTATTCTTTACTTTTATTTTTTTTCCCGAAAGACAATTATCAGGATTTTATTTTTACAGAAATTGTTTTTGCTTTCGGTCTCCCTCCCTTGTGCAAGAAAGAGGGAAAAAGGAATGAAAATCTATCATCTAATTTTTTTATAATTTTTTTCTTGCAAACGCTCCTAAATATTTTGAGCAGTGCTTTAAGTGAATCACAGCACATAACACTGAACGGTTCAGCATTTGTTTTGATCTTGCTTTCCCTCCCTAGTAAATGAAAGGAAAGAATGAAATAAAAAAAAAAGAAACATACACTATGCCTCCATTATTTTATTAAGAACCCTTCAGCACATAACAGTCGATTTGTAGCCAAGAGAGTAGTGTTCGTTTGCACATTGCTCCTAGTGAATCACACCACATGGCAGTGAACGGCTCAGGTAGGTAACTAACTCATCCGGTAAGTAAATAACTTGTCAGGTAGGTAACTTGTCACGTAGATAACTCGTCACGTAGATAACTCTTCAGGTGAATAACTCGCCAGGTAGGTAACTCGTCAGGAAGGTAACAAACTCGTCAGGTTGATAACTCGTCAGGTGAATAACTCGCCAGGTAGGTAACTCGTCAGGAAGGTAACAAACTCGTCAGGTTGATAACTCGTCAGGTAAATAACTCGCCAGGTAGGTAACTCGTCAGGAAGGTAACAAACTCGTCAGGCTGATAACTCGTCAGGTGAATAACTCGCCAGGTAGGTAACTCGTTAGGTGGATAACTCGTCAGGAAGATAACAAACTTGTCAGGTAGATCACAAACTTGTCAGGTTGATAACTCGTCAGGTTGATAACTCGTCAGTTTGATAACTCGTCAGTTTGATAACTCGCCAGTTTGATAACTCGCCAGTTTGATAACTCGTCAGGTTGATAACTCGTCAGTTTGATAACTCGTCAGGTTGATAATTCGTCAGTTTGATAACTCGCCAGTTTGATAACTCGTCAGGTTGATAACTCGTCAGGTTGATAACTCGTCAGTTTGATAACTCGTCAGTTTGATAACTCGTCAGGTTGATAACTCGTCAGTTTGATAACTCGCCAGTTTGATAACTCGTCAGGTTGATAACTCGTCAGTTTGATAACTCGTCAGTTTGATAACTCGTCAGATTGATAACTCGTCAGTTTGATAACTCGCCAGTTTGATAACTTGTCAGGTTGATAACTCGTCAGGTTGATAACTCGTCAGTTTGATAACTCGTCAGTTTGATAACTCGTCAGGTTGATAACTCGTCAGTTTGATAACTCGCCAGTTTGATAACTTGTCAGTTTGATCATTCGTCAGGTAGATAACTAACTCGTCAGGTAGATAACTCGTCAGGTAAATAACTAACTCGTCAGGTGGATAACTCGTCAGGTTGATAACTCGTCAGGTATGTAACTCAAGCGGATAATTCGTCAGGTTGATAAAAGTAATGTTTCTTTGTATAGAGCTTTTAGTGAATCGCAGCATATACCAGTGAACTGTTGAACATCACCAAGACCAGCCAGATAGCGAGTCGATTTGTACACAGCCAGGTAAGAGGTGTTGGTTTCCTTGTATCACAGCGCGGTACAAAGCCTCAGGTAATAGGTGACACTAAGACCGCTGACAGGTACGCCAAATGACAGGTATGAGGCGAGAAGCAGCGCCACAGGTAACGCCAGGTAACGTGTTCCGGCCAGGCAAGTTATCATTTATAGAGAGACGAGGAGCAAAGGTTGATTGCGCCGCCACCAGAGGGAGGTTTCGAAAATGTTAGCTATCATGATTCTCTCTCTCTCTCTCTCTCTCTCTCTCTCTCTCTCTCTCTCTCTCTCTCTCTCTCTCTCTCTCTCTCTCTCTCTGTGTGTGCGTGTGTGTGTGTGTTTGATTGTTTATGCAATGAATGCTTCTGGTAAATAATGGCGCACGCACGCACGCACACACACACACACACACACACACACACACACACACACACACACACACACACACACACACACACACACACACACACACACACACACACACATTAACAAAACATGATGGAATATGAATTTTAACAACTACTACGTACTACTTCTGCTACTGCTGCTACTACTACTACTACTACTACTACTACTACTACTACTACTACTACTACTACTACTACTACTAGTACTACTACTACTACTACTACCACTACTAATATAAGCATTTACGTAAACGGGGAACATCTAACCTAAGCAGCACCTTCTACATACACAGCACCTGTAGCAACAACAACAACAACAACAACAACAACAACAACAGCAACAACAACAACAACAACAACAACAACAACAACAACAACAACAACAGCAACAACAACAACAACAACAACAACAACAACAGTACTTTCACCTAACGTAGCAAAACTTTAAAAAAAAATACGAAATTGAGAAAAAAAAAAGTAAAATAGTAAAAAAAGAAAACACACACGTCTCATATTTTTATTTCTTAAAAAATTAACAAAAAGTGAAAACAAGGAACATAATTTTAAAGAACGACGAGAAATTGTGATACGGAGACGAAAAAATAAATGTTTGTTTAAAGAAAATATGAGATCATATTTTTCAGTTTAAGATTTTTCATATTTATTCATTTATTTTTTTTTACTCTCTCTCTCTCTCTCTCTCTCTCTCTCTCTCTCTCTCTCTCTCTCTCTCTCTCTCTCTCTCTCTCTCTCTCTCTCTCTCTCTCTCTCTCTTTGTGAAATTAAAGAAAGTTACACCGAATACGGTTGAATGATTTATATGCATTTTTTAAGTAACAAACGTGTGTGTGTGTGTGTGTGTGTGTGTGTGTGTGTGTGTGTGTGTGTGTGTGTGTGTGTGTGTGTGTGTGTGTGTGTGTGTGTGTGTGTGTGTGTGTGTGTGTGTGTGTGTGTGTGTGTGTGCGTGAGTGTTGTGGTTTATGAGCTTTGCTGCTACTTAAGTGTTGCTGCTGCTGTTGTTGTTGTTATCATCAATATTTTTTTAAATTCTTATGATCATTATTGGTGGTGGTGGTGGTGGTGGTTGTGGTGGTGGTGTTGGTTGTGGTGGTGGTGGTGGTGGTGGTGGTGGTGGTGGTGGTGGTGGTTCTGGTGGTGGCGGTAGTAGTAGTAGTAATAGTAGTAGTAGTAATAGTAGTAGTAGTAGTAGTGGTAGTAGTAGTAGTAGTAGTAGTAGTAGTAGTAGTAATAGTAGCAGCAGTAGTAGTGGCAGCAATAGTAGTAGTGAGGCAGTTCGATCATTTAACCTTCTAGCTTGCGAAAGTCTCTAACCATCAAATTTATCACAGAAATTCCCAAAGGAAGTTAAAGAACCATATTCTAAAACGATTCTTACCACACCTCCACTACACTCAAACGGGTGTAGACTACTTGAAGTGAAACAGGTTTTAAGGGTGATTTTACGGATACAGTGACAAATAAACAAAATTTTTACATTATTAACAGAAGAAGCAATCTTGAGAACCCGGCCAATCATCTCTCTGTGGTCTTGGAAAATAGTCGTGGTAAGAGAGCAAAGCGTTCCCGAGTACAGGCCAACATCTCACAATTTCATCCGTGCGCCCCGACCTCCCCGCAACCAGCGCACAGTTTCTTTGCTTACTCCACCCGCCTTGCTATTCCAGAGGTATTATTTTGAAGTGTCGGCTACTAGTGCTGTGAATATGGCCTCCACACGTGATGCAAGTAATGGTGGCGCTACACGCATGCGCAATATGATGAACAGGAATGAACAAGACTGAAAATAGCAATAACGTTTAAATATTTATTCTTCTATTCTAGCAACTCTTGGGCTAAAAGTGTGCGCAGTCTGATGAGCGAGAATGGACAAGAGTGAAAATAGCAATAACCTTTGAATATTAACCCTTCTCCACATATTTCATTTTAGCAACTCCAGACAATTTTACTCATCGGAAACGAAACTATGAGCACAAAAGAAAGGTTTACTATGTAGGTATTCGATGGCACCTTTCCTTGTGAGAGTAGTCTGTTAATATACTTGTCTGGACTGATACAAGACCTTTATATCTGAGAAGTTGTAGCAGTCAAAGGTATAAAGAGTGCATATACATAGGTTCTACATTTGAACTCCTATATACAACACGCAGGGGTCATGAAAACTACACAGCGCGAGACTGAAATACATAGGATCTGTTAGGTGTTCTATAGTAAATATATTGTAGGTGTATGGAGAGAGAATGAGATGGAGGGATGGAACTGTGGTAGAACTGCAAGGGAAAGGAGTCACAGAGGAAGATTCAAGGGACGGAAGCTACTGTAGGAGATTCGTACATGGCGCCAACCCCTCACTCTGCGGAAACGGTGAAAGGAGGAGGAGGAGGAGGAGGAGGAGGAGGAGGAGGAGGAGGATGTTTTTGGGGTTAATCCTTTAGGTTAGGAACTTCACATCAAACGAACTCTCTTGTGTCCCACCTAGGTCAGATAATGATGCTTCCGTAGTAGTAGTAATAGTTTTTTTT
>NC_087172.1:7540000-7555000 GCF_035594125.1 Scylla paramamosain | reverse complement strand
CTTGTCTTCTTATGTTTTCTTCGCTTATGCCTTCTTCTCTTTTCTACAACACCCTTCTATTTTTTTTTTTATTTTCTTGTCTTCTTTTTCTGTCTTTTTTTTTTTTTGCTCTTATCTTCTTATGCTTTTCACTTTTGTCTTTTTTTCTGCTACATCCTCCTTTCTTTCCGCGTTTGCCTTCTTTCCTGCGCATCTCGTTCTTCTTGCTTTTGTCTTCATTCCTTATAATTTTGTGTTCCTCTACACCATTTTTTTCTTCACCCCTTTGTTTTCTTTCTTCATGCTTCTCTTTTCCTCATCATTCCTTTCCTTATGTTTTTTTTTTTCCTTCAAGTCTTTGTCTTCGTTCTTTCCGACAGCCTTTTTTTCTCTTAATTATCTTGTCTTCTCTTCTCTACAACACTTCTATTTTCATGCTCTCGTCTTCTTTCTCTCTCCAATTTACAGTCAACACCACTACACCACAGACTACAACACTGTATTATCGGGTGCACACGCTCCGTATCCTTCACCCCCGTTTGTCCGTATGTGACGCAAGATTAGGGAAGGTAAAGACTCGTTAAGCGGTAACGATCCAGCGGCGGTAGCAAGCTGAACAAAGGTAACGGTCTGACGTCCCACCGCTCGGCATTAAGGGCTGTAATGGCAGTACTTAGTGGCAGTTAGTGGTGGTGGTGGTGGTGGTGGTGGTGGTGGCGGTGGTGGTGGTGGTGGTGGTGGTGCTGGAGGTGAGGAAAAATAAGATATAGAAAAATATGAAAAGAAAAGAAATGAAAAGAAAGAAAACGGGGGAAGGAGGAGGAGGAGAACAAGAACAAGAACAAAAACAAGAACAAAAACAAAAACAGAAACAAGAACAAGAACAAGAAAAGAAAAGAAAAAGAGAAGAAAAAGAAGAACAAGAACAAGAACAAGAAAAACAAGAAGAAAAGGAAGGCTAGTAGTAGTACCAGTAGTAGTAGTAGTAGTAGTAGTAGTAGTAGTAGTAGTAGTAGTAGTAGTAGTAGTAGTAGTAGTAGTAGTAGTAGTAGTCACAACACTTTAATACCACCACAATTACTGGTCAACAATCAGCTGCCCATAATGTACCACCAGGAAAAGCACACAATTACACAGTACATTCATTAAACCCCCAAGTAATTATATATAGCACTGAAATTAATTAAAAACTGGAAGAGATACTTAAAAAAAATAAGAAGTATCGCAAACTGGAGGCGATGAATCTGAGGAGGAGGAGGAGGAGGAGGAGGAGGAGGAGGAGGAGGAGGAGGAGGAGGAGAGCGAAGTAAAGTGATGAAGGTAGCAATGGTTATGACGGCGGAGGCAGGGAGGAGGAGGAGGAGGAGGAGGAGGAGGAGGAGGAGGAGGAGGAAGCAGAAGAAGAAGAAGAAGAAGAAGAAGAAGAAGAAGAAGAAGAAGAAGAAGAAGAAGAAGAAGCAATGGTTATGACAGTGAGGCAGGGGTGGTGAAGGCAGCATTGAGGAGCAGGAGGAGGAGGAGGAGGAGGAGGAGGAGGAGGAGGAGGAGGAGGAGGAGGAGGAGGAGGAGGAGGAGGAGGAGGAGGAGGAGGAGTAGGAGGAGGAGGAACAGGAGGAGCAGGAGGAGGTGGTGATGGATGGGTGTAGCGGGGCTGTGGTCTGCGTGGGGCTGAGTCTCACAAGCTTACAAGAGCCTGTTTACCGCAATGGACTGAACACGGCGCGCGCTGAGCCGTTCCGGGCCATCCCTTCCCTCCTGGTGGCCGCAAAGGGTGATATGTTTGATTTCTTTTGGCTTTTTTGGTGCGTCTTCGTCTTCTTCCTTGTGTTCTTGTGTCTCCGCTGTGTTATTTACGTTGTTTGTGTGTTCATTTTGTCTTCTTGTTCTTGTATTACAAAGAAAGTTATTTTTATTTTGTTTTATTTCTCTTTTTTTGTGTATTTTGGTTTATTTCACGTGTTTGCTCTTTATTTTGTTTTCCTGTTTATGTGTTTACTTTATGATTCGTTTTTTTTTCGCTTATTTCCTTTCTTTCCTTTTACTTATGATGATGATGATTTTTTTTTTTTTATATAATTTTTGGTGCGTCTTCGTCTTCTTCCTTGCGTTCTTGTGCCCTCGTTGTGTTATTTACGTTGTGTGTGTGTGTGTGTGTGTGTGTGTGTGTGTGTGTGTGTGTGTGTGTGTGTGTGTGTGTGTGTGTGTGTGTGTGTGTGTGTGTGTGTGTGTGTTTATTATGTCTTCTTGTTCTTGTATTACAGAGAAAGTTTTTTTTTTTTTGTGGGTGTTCTTGGCTATTTAATTTGTGTACTTAATCTGTACTTAATCTTTATTTTGTTTCTCTCTTTACGTGTCTACTTTATGATTTGTTTTTTTTTTTTTTTTTTTTTTTTGCTAATTTCCTTTCGTTTTTTTTTTTTTTTTTTAAGAAGGTGATAATGATGTTTAATTTCTTTTCTTTTCTTCTTCTTCCTTCTTTGTGTTCTTGTGTCTCCTTGTGTTATTTACGTACGCTGTTAGTGTGTTTATCTTGTCTCCTTGTTGTTCTTGTACCACAGTTGTTTTCCTTTGGGGTGTTTTCTTGGTAATTCTGGTTTTGTGTATAATGTATATCATGTGTTTGCTGTTTGTTTTGTTTGTTTGTTTGTTTGTTTGTTTGTTTGTTTACGTTACGTGGTTATCTTAAGACGGGTTTTTCGCTTATTTTCTTTCTTCCTTTCTATTTTGAAGATGATGATGATGATGATGATGATGATGATGATGATGATGATAATGATAATGATAATGATGATGATGATGATGATGATGATGATGATGATGATAAATGGAAACACGCACACGCACACACAACACTTATGTAACAAAGAATGTCAGGGTACACACACACACACACACACACACACACACACACACACACACACACACACACACACACATAATAAGGCGCCTCGTTACAGTGTTCATTCCCGTCACCTTGGCCCCCACGGCAGGTAAGGCCCGGCACACTTGAGAACAAAGGTGGCCGTGACGCGGAGGTTACTTATGCTTACCCTCACACCTTTACCAGTCACGGTCACGGCAGGAGAACATAAGAAAACGAGGGAAGCCACAAGGAGCCATTAGGACTACACGTGGCAGTCCCTGTACGAAACATGCCTAACTATTTCCACTTATCATTCCTAGCCATAAATTTATCTATGCCTAATAATTCATCACTAACAATTTAATTACTGAGTCTGTTCCATTCATCTACCACAAGAAGCTGCAAGAAGCCATCAGGCACACACGTGGCAGTCCCTGTACAAAACATACCTATTTATTTCCACCTGTCAACCCTATTCATAAATTTGTCTGTTCTTTTAAAGCTCCCTAATGACGCAGCACTAACAATTTGATGAGATTCCACTCATCTAACACTATTTGAGAACCGACGTCTTTCTGCCTTTTTTTTTTTTTATTCTAAATTTACCGAGCTTAAACCCATCACTTCGTGACCTATCTTCATTATTGGCTCTGAGGATTGTGTGTGCATCACTCTTGCTGTATCCAAATACCACTCAAACACCTCCGATCAAACTGGGAGCCTTTTAATAGTTACCATGCTTTGAGGGGGAGGGGGAGTGACGATTACGCAGACAAAAAAATACACCAAAAACACTTGGACGAAAAATAATAATCTCTCTCTCTCTCTCTCTCTCTCTCTCTCTCTCTCTCTCTCTCTCTCTCTCTCTCTCTCTCTCTCTCTCTCTCTCTCTCTCTCTCTCTCTCTCTCATATATATATATATAATATATATATATATATATATATATATATATATATATATATATATATATATATATATATATATATATATATATATATATATATATATATATATATATATATACACACCTGGAATGGAACCGCGTACCTTTGAAATGCGCAACAAAACCTCACAAAAGCAACAATCTGTAAAGAAATTTTCATGAAAAATCCAGACGAAAGAACTTCAACAAAAAGAAAATTTTAAAAAATGAAAGTCCTGCCTGGAATCGAATCCCGGATCTCCTAAATTTGCTTAAAAAAAATGAAATTATTAAAACAAAATAGAAAAGAGCAATCCTTATGAAAACCCACACACACAAAAAAGGGAATAAAGACGTGAAACTCAATCTCAACCTTTGCAAAAAAATATATAAATAAATAAATAAATAAATAAAATGAAATAAAATGAAAAATAAACAAATAATAAAACAAAATAAAAAAAGACACTCCTTCTCAGCCTGGAATCGAACCCTGGACCGTGGAATCACTTGTAACCTTGTAAGAAACGGAAAGAGGGAGGGAGGGAGGGAGGGAGGGAGGGGCACAGACGCCTGCCTACACACAGCCTTCAAGCGCCTCGGCAGGAAGTGAGTCAGGAGCGAAGGGAGGAAAGGAGCAGCGGAAGACGCCGTAGGGAATGAACAGGTAGTACAGGTGTAAGAGTACAAGAGAGGGAGGGAAGGAAGTAGGAGAGGGGAGTGATTGGAGAGCAAAGAAGTAGGAAAGGGATGAAGGGAAGGATGGGAGATTACATTTTTCTTTCATGTAAGAGTGCCACTGGCCAAGGGCAACAAAAATTTTTTAACAAAAAAGGCCCACTTAATGCCAGTTCCCACAGAGATGTCAGATAGAATGATAAAAGAAAAAAAACAGTATAAGTGTCTTGAAACCTCTTAAAAGCGTTTAAGTCATAGGAAGGAGGAAATACAGAAGCAGGCAGGGAGTTCCAGAGTTTTACCAAAGAAAGGGATGAATGATTGAGAATACTGGTTAACTGTCGCATTAGAGAGAGATGGACAGAATAGGGATGAGAGAAAAAAGGAAAGTCTTGTGTAGCGAGGCCGTGGCAGGAGGGGAGGCATGCAGTTAGCAAAGATCAGAACAGTTAGCGTAAAAATAGCGGTAAAAGATAACAAGACATGTAACATTGCGACGATGAGAGAGAGGCTGAAGACTGAGGAAAGGAGGGAGGGAGGAGGGACAGGAAAGGAAGAAGAGGCTGTATATTTATTGGTAAGTAAATCAAGAGAGGAAGGGAAGGAAAGGAAGTAAGAGACGAAAGGAAACGAGGGAGAGAAAGGAAGGAGGGAGAGAAGTAGAAGAGGGAAGGAGGGAGGAAAAGAAGGGAAGAAAGGAAGAGCGGTACGATTGAAAAGGAGGGAAGGAAGATAAGTAGTAGAGAAAAGGAGAGGAAGAAGGGAGGAACAGGGAAGGAGGAAAAGGAGGCTGGAAATACAAGCAACTGGAGAGGGAGGGAAGGAAGAAGGAAGGGAAGAAAACAGGAAAGGATGTGTGAAGGGAGGGAAAGGAAGGGGAATAAGAGGACGAGGGGAGGGAAGAAACGAAGTCTGGAAATTTGTAAAGCAATTAAGAACAGGAAGGGAAGGGAAGGAAAGAAGAGAAGGAAGGAAGAAGGAAGAGGAGAATGAAGAAAAAGAGGAAGAGAAATAAGAAGGATGAGTATTTAACAACAACAAATAAAGTAAAAAAAAAAGAACAAGAAGGAAAGAAAGGAAAGAAGAGTAGGAAGGACAGTAAAAGAAGGAAAACAAAGGAAGAAAAGAGATTAAGAATTACTGTATTAAGCGAGTTGGTAGAAAAGAGGATGGAAGGAAGGAAGGAAGGAACGAACGAACGAACGAACGAACGAACGAACGAACGAACGAACGAACGAACGAACGAACGAATGAACGAACGAAGGAGAGGAAGAGAGAAAAAGAAGGAAGGAAGGAAGGAAGGAAGGAAGGAAGGAAGGAAGGAAGGAAGCAAGCAAGCAAGCAAGCAAGGAAAGGAACGAAAGAACGAAGAAGAGAGGGGAGATAAAAGGAAGGAAGGAAGAAGGGAGGGAAGGAAGAGAGATAACAAAGAAAAACAATTACACGAGTGAAGTATTAGAAGGAGAGGAAGGAAGGAAAGAAGATGGATGAAAGGAAAACAATGAAGACAGAGAAAATTTAAAGGAATAAATGGGAGGCTAGACGAGAAACAAGAGAGAAAAAAGAAGGAATAGAAGGAGAAGGAGAAGAGAGGCAACAAAAATGACAGTAAAGTGAGAAATAAAAGAGAGGAGGAAGAAAATATAAAAGATAAGAACAGTGAAATAAAATGCAGAAGAATGAAGACGAGGAGGAGGAGGAGGAGGAGGAGGAGGAGGAGGAGGAGGAGGAGGAGGAGGAGAAGTATACTGGAGTGAATTAATGAAGGAAGGAACGCAAGAAAGGAAATAATGAAGAAGCAGTGAAGGAGAAAGGCGGGAGGTAAGGAGAGAGAGAGAGAGAGAGAGAGAGAGAGAGAGAGAGAGAGAGAGAGAGAGAGGAGAGAGAGAAGAGAGAGAGAGAGAGAGAGAGAGAGAAGGAGAGAGAGAGAGAGAGAGAGAGAGAGAGAGAGAGAGAAGCAGGATTAAAGAAAAGATAATGGAATATACGAGAAAGGAAAAGAGGAAGAAAAAATGAAAAAAATGAAAAATAGCAAAAACAGACAAAAAAGGAATTTGTTTTTATATGAAAGACGAAAAAAAATCAAAACAAAAAGACAACAAGAGAGAGAGAGAGAGAGAGAGAGAGAGAGAGAGAGAGAGAGAGAGAGAGAGAGAGAGAGAGAGAGAGAGAGAGAGAGAGACGAGAGAGAGAGAAATGGGGAATGAGGAAGGCAGTAATAGATGGAGTGATGGAGGGATGGAGAGGTGGAGTAATGGAGTGGATGGAGGGGAGGCAGGAAAACGCGGGGATGTGAGGGGGAAGTGTGAGAGGGAAATGGAGGGGAAGGGAGGAGGGAGTGGGGAGGAGCGTATATATAGAGTGTTTTGCTTGAAGGCGCCAGGACAAGAGTGGGCGTGTCCCGAGGTTATGGAGAGGTGTGGGAGGTCCAGGAGGAGGAGGAGGAGGAAGAGGAGGAAGAGGAGGAGGAGGAGGAGAGAATTGATGGGAAGGGAATGGTGCAGAAAATTAAGAATAAAATGCAAGTCAAAATGAGAGGAAGAAAAAAAAGAAGAGGAGAAAGAAGAAGAAGAAGAAGAAGAAGAAGAAGAAGAAGAAGAAGAAGAAGAAGAAGAAGAAGAAGAAGAAGAAGAAGAAGAAGAAGAAGAAGAAGAAGAGAGAAAGAAAAGGAAAAAGAGAAGGAAGGAGAAAAAAAAAACAAAGAAAAAAGATAAAGAAAAAAGAAAAGAACAACAGTAACGACGACGACGACAACAACAACAACAACAACAACAACAACAACAACAACAACAACAACAACAAGGGAAGGAGAAAGAGAAGCCGGAAAGTTTTTTTTTCTTTTTAATGGAAGAAGAGAAGGGTGAAGAAAATGGAGAATGAAAGGGAGGATGAATAAAGTAAGATCTGAAAGGAGGAGGAGGAGGAGGAGGAGGAGGAGAAGGCAGAACAACAACAACAACAAACAACAACAACACCAACAACAACAACAACAACAACAACAACAACAACAACAACAACAACAACAACGACAACAACAACAACAAAAACAACAAAAACAACAATAACAACGACAACAACAACAACGACAACGACAACAACAACAACAACAACAACAACAACAACAAACAACAACAACAACAACAACAACAACAACAACAACAACAACAACAAAAACAACAACAACACCAACAACAACAACAACAACAACAACAACAACAACAACAACAAAAGGAAAAGGCGGTGAACGGAAAAGAAAGACTTCAATTCAAAGCCCGAGGAGAGGAAAGGAGAAGAGAGGAAAGAAGAGGAGCAAAAAAGAGCAAGGTGATAATGCCAAGGCCGTCTGCAACCCCAAGACGCCGGGAGTAGGAAAGGAGGAAGAGAGAAGGGAGAGGTGACGAGAGGAAAGGAGGCTTGTGCTGTACCTTTTGAGGGCTGCCGGCGTCCTTGAGTTCAGGGAGGGGTATGTGAAGTGTCACGGGAACTGTCACGGGGAAACGTAAAGGAACACAAAGAAGAAACAAACAGTGGTGGTGGTGGTGGTGGTGGTGGTGGTGATGGGTGTGAGGGACTTATGTGGGTGTTAATGTTGGGTTTCGGTGTTTGAAAGAGCTCTAATTTAGCGTTCTAGGTACAAACTTTTCTAGATTATGCACCTTTCCGGGAAGTTCTGAAAAAATCATATATCCTGGGCCAATGGTAATTAATTACAAAAGATTTACATGAATATTTCAAGTTTTTCTCTGAAAATACACACGTATATTAAAGTATTTGACCTCTATTTTAAAGACAGGAAATAGCTACTCGGCTCTAAATGGTTTCACGAAGGGGAAGTCCTGCCTTACGAACTAGTTGAGTTTTTATAGTAAAGTTTACGAGGCGGCAAGTAATGGAGATAGTTGTGACATCCTATAACCTGGACTTAAGTAAAGAGTTTGACAAGGTACCCCCATCAGAGGTTCCTGAGAAAGGTCAGCGCGCACGGGATAGATGGAAAGGTGTTAGGCTGGATAAGGTCGTAGTTAGGCAAAATGCGAAAGAGAGTTAGAATAAAAGGCTCTAAATCCTGGATCAAGTAATTAATGGGGTGCCACAGGGATCAGTTCTAAGACCAGTGTTGTTTTTAATATATATTAATGACTTGGATACTGGAGATTAGTAGTGATGTTAGTAAATTTGCGGATAAAACGAAGATAGGTAGATTAATCAGATCAGATTCGGATGCCATCACCTTTCGGGCAGATTTGGACAGGATGAACGAAAGGACAGACTGATGGCAAATGTAATTTGATATTAACAAACAAAGTACTTAGCGTAGGCAGGAGAAACCCACACAGTATGTACACAATAAAGAACGAAGCACTGCTAAGTTCAGGGAACGAAAAAGATTTAGGAGTTATAGTTAGTTCTGATTTCCATCTAAGAAAGCAATGCACAGAGGCTAGAAATAGAGCAAATCGGGTGTTAGGATTCATTTTTAGAAGTGTTAGAAGTAGAAGTCCCGAAGTAATATTAAAAGTTGTATTTGGTCCTAGTCAGACCTCATCTAGAACATGCTGCGCAGTTCTGGTCCCCATATTACAGGAAGGATATAGGTCAATTAGAATCCGTACCAAGGAGAATGACTAAAAGGATACAGGGAACGAGGGGTATTCCTTACGAAACGAGACTGAAGCTATTGAATTTACATTCCGATAGACGTTGGTTAAGAGGGGACCTGATAGAAGTCTTTAAGTGGTACAAGGGCGACGTAAGGAAAATTCTCAGGATCAGTAATCAGGATAGAAAAAGAAATAATGGGTTCAAGCTTGAAAAAAAATAGATTGAAGAAAGAAACAGGAAGGAACTGGTTCTCAAACAGAGTGGTACATGAATGGAACGAACTCAGAAGTCAAGTAGTCAGACTGTTAGTGCTGAGTCATTACGAAACTTTTAAAAGATTATAGACAAAATTATAGATGGGGACGATAGGTGGAGATGGGCAGGTGTGTTTCATACTAGAACTCCCACACTTAGGCGTGATGGCTTCATGCAGCTTCCTTTATTTTCTTATGCTTTTAAATACGTGTTGTATAGGTGACGAATGTACGAAACACAAAAAAGCCACATCTCAAACCCGTGAGGCGCGAGTTGCAATTGAGTGTGATATACTAGTACAATACGTTTACTTGTAAATACTTTAATCTCAAATTAAATGAATTTCTTACATGACACAAATTTCTTCCTAAAGCAGCTTTTCATACTGTGCACTCTTACACCAGCCATGCCATGTACCCCTTCATGTGCCGCATTATTTCCAGGCACCCTTTTGAAAAATTCATGCACCTTGTGGTGCATCGTGCACCCAGCTTGTCTATCATTGCTCTACTTGAAGTCACACGGGTTTTTAAGGGTGTTTTTACTGCTCTAGTGACAGAATAACTTATTTCTACATCCTTAACAGGAACAACACTCTTGAGAGCCCGGTCTTGGGAAATGGTCGTGGAGAGAAACCAGAGCGTTTCAGAATACGGGCCTTAGTTTGAAAGGTGTGAGTTTCCCCAGCAGCTACACACGCACACACTTGTCGCCACTCACGAAAACAGGTGTGTGCAGGTGTTTAGGTAGCCTTCGATATTATTCCCCTTGTTTTGTTTTGTTTCTTTTTTATTTATCATTATTCTCTCTCTCTCTCTCCTCTCTCTCTCTCTCTCTCTCTCTCTCTCTCTCTCTCTCTCTCTCTCTCTCTCTCTCATACATATATATATATATATATATATATATATATATATATCTCTCTCTCTCTATATATATATATATATATATATATATATATATATATATATATATATATATATATATATATATATATATATATATATATATATATATATATATATATATATATATATATATATATATATATATATATATATATATATATATTCGGAATCCTAACGCCCCATTGTGCAAGTAAATCAGAATCAGAACCATTTTTCAAGAAAGTTTTGTCCTAAAATATTTTCAGGAGCTGAACACCAGCGCAGCGTAATTCCCGGCATCGAACAGAAAACAAGAGAAAAATGTAACCATAATAAAAAGAATAAAAAACAAACAATCCTAAGACAAACGAACAACATTAACAAGACAACCTGCTAGAGAACAAAAGCCAGGCCAATTCCTTTGTATTTTGGAACCATCACAGAGTGAATCAAGATGGCGGCGGCCAATGAGTGAGTGATTACGACAGAATGTCCTTAGTAAGCTTTACTGGTAAACCTTTTTAACATACAACAATTTTATATTTTTCTGTCCCTTAACAATGTTTCCTTAAGGTCGAGATGCTTGGGGCAATACTGTACGCAGCATGTAAGGCACCACTGTTGCCTCTGTTGCCTCGTCTGTTACGCTCTGCCCAGGCAGGAGTGAATTCTTGGGACTGCGTATATTTTTTATGATGTTCTTATAATTTTTCATGATGCTCTTGTTTATTTACTACTTGATCTAAGTATGATTTACACACTTCACTGAAAAACCATATACAGGAGTGGCGGGTTGTCTTGGGGCCAGAAACGGTTTGATTCACTCTCCATCGATTCTTAGTGGGAAAGTACTCCGAATTTGAAGCACTCCAAACAGCCGCCTGGAGCGAATTTACTTTTTCCTTGTTTTTACTCCCCAATCCTATACAAAGACACACATAATTCATCTCTATTTCCATCACTTGTTTACTATTTTTTTCTATTTACATATACGTACATACATTCACCTGTTTATCAACCATTTACCTATTTACCTTTTGCAACACTTTTTTTTGCTTGTGTGTGTATGTGTGTGTGTGTGTGTGTGTGTGTGTGTGTGTGTGTGTGTGTGTGTGTGTGTGTGTGTGTGTGTGTGTGTGTGTGTGTGTGTGTGTGAGGAAAAAAAACACATTTACGTGAACTTTTCTTTCCTTTATTCTTTTCTACTCTCATCTATTTTTTCTCATATCCTCATGTTTGTAGTACGGAGAAAATGAGGGAGAGAGGAAGCAAGAAAAAAGGAAGAAGGAAAAGGGAAGAAAAGGAGGGAGAAAAACGAGAAAGACAGAAGGAGGGGAAGAGAACGAAAAAAAAATGTGGAAAACAGGGAAAGAAGATGGGGTAAGAAAATAAACACGGAGGGAAGGAAGGAAAAAAAAAGCAGGAAAAGAAGGGAGGGAAGTAAAGGAAGAAGGGGAGGGTAAGAGTGAGAGGGAAAGAAGACAGGGACAAAGATGGGAAAAAAAGAGGGAAAAAAGAAGAAAAAAGAGTAGAGGGAAGGTAAGGAAGAAGGAAGAGGAAGAGAAGGAACAGGAGGAGGAGGAGGGAGGAGGAGGAGGAGGAGGAGGAGGAGGAGGAGGGAGAAAGGAGTGAAAGGAAGAGGATAGAATAAAGTTGACTGAAGGAGCAACATAATCTCTCTCTCTCTCTCTCTCTCCTCTCTCTCTCTCTCTCTCTCTCTCTCTCTCTCTCTCTCTCTCTCTCTCTCTCTCTCTCTCGCCCATTACTCACAAGCATCAGGAAGCGAGAAGAGGTTGGGCCTTTCCGCCAAGTTAACGCGAACGAGCAATAGTGGGTTGTGCGCATGTCCGAGCGGCGACGCATTCAGTAGCACGACAGAGAGAGAGAGAGAGAGAGAGAGAGAGAGAGAGAGAGAGAGAGGAGAGAGAGAGAGAGAGAGAGAGAGAGAGAGAGAGAGAGAGAGAGAAGTATCGGTCTCTTCATGGTGTTAATTCCACGTATCACTGTCACCTTCAGTAGGAGGAGGAGGAGGGAGGAGGAGGAGGAGGAGGAGGAGGAGGAGGAGGAGGAGGAGGAGGAGGAGGAAGAGGAGGAGGAGGAGGAGGAGGAGGAAAGAGGAAGACAGTCATATTTTGCACGGTTTTATTTCTTCCTTTCATTGTCACCATTATCCTCCTTCTCATTCCCTCCTTCTTCTCATTCCCTCCTTCTTCATTTCATCATTCACTCCCACCGTTTCCCCTCCTTCCTTTCATCATCTCTCCTTCATTCCCTCACTCTTTCCTTCCTTCCCTTCTTACATTCCTCCTTCCTTCACTAACTTCTATCACTTTCTTCCTTCCTTCGTGTCATTCCTTTCTCCTTCACACATTCTCACCCTTCCTCCTTTCCTTCATTCACTCCTTTTTTTTTTCTTCCCCTCCTTCCATCAATCAGGCTCTTTCTTCCTTCCATCCTTCACGCTTTTGCAATCCCCTTCTCTCCTTACTTCACTTCCTTCCTCCTTCCTTCATTCACTCAGTCACTTTTTGTTTCTTCCTTCCTTCCTTTCTTCACTCATTCTCTTCCTTCCATCCATCCCTTCACTCTCTTCCAATCCCCTTCTTTCCTTACTTCATTCCCATCCTTCCTCCTTTTCTTCCTTCCTTCCTTCATTCATTCACTTACTCCTTTCTTCTTTCCTCCTTCCTTCACTATCTCTCTTCCTTCCATTCTTCACTCCCTTATTTCCTTCATTCCCTCCCTCTTTTCTTTCGTTCATTCACACACTCCTTTTATCTTTCCTAATTCCTTCACTGACTCATTTCCTTCCATTCATCCTACACTCCTGCCGTCCTTCTCTCTCTCACTCACTCACTCCTTCTTTGCCTTCCTTCCATCTTTTACACACAATCTCTTCCATTTATCCTTCCCTCCTTCCCTCCCTCCCTCAGTCACTTCTTCCTTGCCCTCCCTCAGTCTTTCACTCACAATCTCTTCCATTCATCCTTCACTTTTATCACCCCCTCCCTCCTTTCCTCCATCTTTCACTTCTACAGTCGCTTCTGAGGTCAAACAGTTCAGGAGGCAGCAAGCTTGACTCTCGAATCACGAAACTCTTTACAAAATGTTGCCACACCAATGTTAACTTTTTTTCTTCTACTTACATTACAGATGAACGTGACTTGGGACCTGAAAAAAAGTATTAAAAAAATTAGTCTCATTTTTTTGAGTGGTGTGTGTGTGTGTGTGTGTGTGTGTGTGTGTGTGTGTGTGTGTGTGTGTGTGTGTGTGTGTGTGTGTGTGTGTGTGTGTGTGTGTGTGTGTGTGTGTGTGTGTGTGTGTGGCTTAAGTATCTCTCTTCTATTTACATTAGTAACGTGACTTGGAACCTAAAAAAGTATAAAAAAGTGTAATTCTTTGAGTGAAGTGTGTGTGTGTGTGTGTGTGTGTGTGTGTGTGTGTGTGTGTGTGTGTGTGTGTGTGTGTGTGTGTGTGTGTGTGTGTGTGTGTGTGTGTGTGTGTGTGTGTGTGTGTGTGTGTGTGTGTGTGTGTGTGTGTGTGTGTGTGTGTACTATTTCTCTTTCACTGGAATTAAGGACAGACTGACTTAAAAGCTGGAGGAAACTAGAAAAAGGGAAAAGTTATCTCAGGAAAATCACGAAAATTTTGCAAATGTCAGCTTTACAAACCTCTCCGCGTGAACATAACTATTCGTCCTCCACTTATATCAGAGATGGAGATAAAAATGTGACATGAAAACCGAAAGGAAAAAGAGAGAGACAAAAAGTGAGACGCCCCCCTCCCCCCGATTAGGCGACCACGAGGCACTTTACAGATTTCTTCACGTGTACAAGTATTTTGTCTTCACGTAAATTAGAGATGAAAACCAAAATGGAAAAAGAGAAAGAAAAAAAGTGAGACATTCCAAGCAGGCGAACACAAGCTACTACAAATCTCTCCATGTCTATAAGTACTTTGCCCTCCACTTTAATTAGAGATAAACAGAGACATGAAAACCAAAAAGGAAAAAGAGAAAGAGAAAAATAAAGTGGGGAATTCTAAGAATATAACCACGTGACACTACGAATCTTAGCACACCAATTTGTTTCTCGTCCACTTAAACAACGGACTGAGACAAAAGGGAAAGAGAGAAAAGAAGAAAAAGTGAGCAATCCTTGAAGAAAAACTCAAAAGAGACCTTATTACAAAACTTTTCCACATTAATATAAGTATTTTCTTTACACTTAAACATGATACATGCTACGTGGGAGGGAAATGAGGAGGAGGAGGAGGAGGAGGAGGAGGAGGAGGAGGAGGAGGAGGAGGAGGAGGAGGAGAGAGAGAGAGAGAGAGAGAGAGAGAGAGAGAGAGAGAGAGAGAGAGAGAGAGAGAGAGAGAGAGAGAGAGAGAGAGAGAGAGAGAGAGAGAGAGAGAGAGAGAGAGAGAGAGAGAGAGAGAAAATGCATGTGGTCAGAGAAAAAACGTATGTGATTATTTTAGGAGAAACAAAAAGTAAAAAAAAAACTAATGTAAGAAAGGAGGTACATTTATTTTATACTTAAGCAATTCATATGAGAGGTAAACTTTAAGTATATATATATATATATATATATATATATATATATATATATATATATATATATATATATATATATATATATATATATATATATATATATATATATATATATATATATATATATATATATATATATATATATATATATATATATATATATATATATATATGTTGAGAAATAAAAAGGAAAAAAAAACTATTGTATAAAAGTATTGAGGGAATTTCTTCCCATTTCCATCTCTTTTAGCAAAGATTAA
>NC_087172.1:7520000-7535000 GCF_035594125.1 Scylla paramamosain | reverse complement strand
CACTCCCGAAGGTGTGTTGAAGGCTTCACAGCATCACCACTCACTATTCAGGAAGGAGGAAATGGAGATGAAGTTAGTTAGCTGCCTCGTTACGTCATCAATTGCATTATTACGTTGCTAGGGTAGTAGTAGTAGTAGTAGTAGTAGTAGTAGTAATAGTAGTAGTAGTAGTAGTAGTAGTAGTAGTAGTAGTAGTAGTAGTAGTAGTAGTAGTAGTAGTAGTAGTAGTAGTAATGATAACAACAATAATAATAATAATAATAATAATAATAATAAAAATAATAATAATGATAATAATAATAATAATAATAATAGCATGAGAGAGAGAGAGAGAGAGAGAGAGAGAGAGAGAGAGAGAGAGAGAGAGAGAGAGAGAGAGAGAGAGAGAGAGAGAAAGGTTCTCCTTAACATCTTCATTACCACAAGTATCATTTTAAACTTCATAAAATCGCACAGTCAGTAATGTTCTGAAACACTCCTGCGCCGCACCTCCACTACATTCAAAAGGCTCTAGTTGAAATGGCAGGTTTATAAAGGCGTTTTTTTTTTTTTTTTTTTATGGTTCTAGTGACTGATAAGATCCTTTTGAAAATAGTTGTGGTGAAAGGGTTGAGCATTGCAGAATAAGGCACAATGACCTTTGGAACAATTAAGCCGGCATTTTGGTGCTGAGGGCTTAATATGACTGGCTTATAGTCACTGGTACGTGTTGTAACGTGTTCCCTGAGTGGAGGAACGTGATATTACTTAGCTAAGGCAGTTTCGACGTCCACACTTACGTAAAGTATGTAAGCAAGTGAGTGAGTGAGTGAGTGAGTGAGTGAGTGAGTGAGTGAGTGAGCACATACTTATCTAGTTAAGTAGCTAATTAAATTAGTAAATAAATTAGTAAATAAGTGCCTAACTAAATAACTAGCAAACTAACCAACCAAAACTAGTTAAAGAAAGAAAAAGAAAGAAAGAAAGAAGCAAACACAAAAAAGGAAAAAAGAAAGAAAATAAATTGACAAAAACACAAAGCAAGTATATATATATATATATATATATATATATATATATATATATATATATATATATATATATATATATATATATATATATATATATATATATATATAAGAAGTCTAGATTACTCCCTTTAGAAAATATAAAACTGTTTCTATTTTTTTCCAAACTTCCGCTGCTGACACTAACCTAACCAAACCTAACCAACACTGTACCACTATCTACGCGGCTATACGTCATAAACATAAGCACATGTAATACGTGTACAATCTACACAAATAGACTTCTGCATCACTTCCTCCGTTTGTCTATCGTCCGTTATCACGTCCGGGATGTGTTCGTGTCCGTGGCACTGCAAAGACTTCCATGTCCGTGTTTCAAGTATAAGTATGTATGTATGTATCCATGTCTTTTTTTTATTTTTCATGCAGGAGGGACACCGGCTAAGGACAACAAAATCCAATTAAAAAGAAAAAAAGAAGGCCCACTGAGATGCCGGTCCCCGAATAGGGCCCAAAGCGGTGGTCAAAAATTGAGATAAGTGTCTTGAAACCTTCCTCTTGAAGGAATTCAAGTCATAGGAAGAGGAAAATACAGAAGCAGGCAGGAAGTTCCAGACTTTACCAGAGAAAGTGATGAATGATTGAGAATACTGGTTAACTCTTACATTAGAGACAGAATAGGGTGAGACAAAGAAGAAAGTCTTGAGCAGCCAGCGAGGCGGCAGGAGGAAGGCAGGCATGCAGTTAACAAAATTAGAAGAGCAGTTAGCATGAAAATAGCAGTAGAAGATAGCAAGAGATGCAAGATTGCGGCGATGAGAGAGAGGCTTAAGACAGTCAGTTAGAGGAGAGGAGTTGATGAGACGAAACGCTTTTGATTCCATCCTGTCTAGAAAGAGCGGTCTAGAAGAGTGGAACCCCCAGACATGTGAAGCATACTCCATACATGGATGAATAAGGTCCTCGTACAGAGTTAGCACCTGGAAAGGTGAGAAAAACTGGCGGAAACGTTTCAGAACACCTAACTCCATAGAAGTTGTTCTAGCTAGAGATGAGATGTGAAAGTTTCCAGTTTACATTATAAGTAAAGGACAGACTGAAGATGTTCAGTGAAGAAGAGCGGGACAGTTGAGTGTCACTGAAGAAGTGAGGATAGTTGTCTGGAAGGCTGTGTCGAGTTCATAAATGAAGCAATTGAGTTTTTGAGGCATTGGCCAATACTAAATTCGCTCTACCCCCATTCAGAAATTTTAGAGAGATCAGAAATCAGGCATTCTGTGGCTTCCCTGCGGGAACTGCTTACTTCCTGAAGGACTGGACGTCAACGAAAAAGACGAGGAAAAGTGCAGGGTGTTATCATCAACGTTAAAGTGGATAGGACAAGAAGTTTGGTTTAGATCATTGATGAATAATAGGAAGAAAGTGGGTGACAAGACAGAACCCTGAGGAACACCACTGTTAACAGATTCAGAAGAACAGTGACCTTCTGCCATACCAGCAATAGAACGCTCTGAAAGAAAACTTGAGATGAAGTTACAGAGAGAAGGATATATAGAAGCAGTAGGAGGATAGTTTGGAAATCAAAGCTTTGTGACAGACTCTATCAAAAGCTTTTGATATGTCTAAGGCAACAGCAAAAGTTTCACCAAAATCTCTAAAAGAGGATGACCAAGATTCAGTAAAGAAAGCCAGATCACCAGTAGAGCGGCCTTGACGGAACCCGTACTGGCGATCAGATAGAAGGTTGTGAAGTGATACATGTTTAAGAATCTTCCTGTTGAGGATAGATTCAAAAACTTTAGATAGTCAGGAAATTAAAGCAATAGGACGGTAGTTTGAGGGATTAGGACCCTTTTTTAGGAACAAGTTTAATGCAGGCAAACTTCCTGAAAGGTTGACAGACAGAGTTGAAAGTGTATGAATAGGCAAGGTGCAAACACGGAGGCACAGTTTCGGAGAACAATAGGAGGGACCCCATCAGGTCCATAAGCCTTAAGAGGGTTTAGGCCAGCGAGGGCATGGAAAACATCACTGCGAAGAATTTTAATAGGTAGCATGAAGAAGTAAGAGAGTATGGGGGAAGGAGGAACAAACCCTGAATCATCCAAGGTCAAGTTTTTAGCAAAAGTTTCAGTGAAGAATTTAGCTTTAAAGATAGATGAGATAGCAGTGGTGCCATCTGGTTAAAATAAAGGAGAGAAAGAAAAAGAAGTAAAGTTATTGGGGATGTTTTTGGCTATATGCCAGAAGTCACTAGGGGAGTTAGATCTTGAAAGATTTTGACACTTTCTGTTAATGAAGGAGTTTTTGGCTAATTGGAGAACAGACTTGGCATGGTTCCGAACATAAATATAAAGCGCATAAAATTCTGGTGATGGAAGGCTTAAGTACCTTTTGTGGGCCACCTCTCTATCATGTATAGCACGAGAACTAGTTGTGTTAAACCAAGGTTTGGAAGGTTTAAATCGAGAAAAAGAGTGAGGAATGTACACCTCCATGCCTGACACTATCACCTCTGTTAATGCAATCGGCACACAGACACGGGTCTCTGACACGGAAGCAGTAGTCATTCCAAGGAAAATCACCAAAATACCTCCTCAGGTCAACCCAACTAGCAAAGGCAAAACGCCAGAGGCACCTCCGCTCAGGGAGATCCTGAGGAGGGATTGGAGCGATAGGACAAGGTACAGATATGAGATTGTGATCGGAGGAGCCCAATGGAGAAGATAGTGTAGGAAAAGGTCAAGAATGTTGGGCGTATCTCCAAGACGGTCAGAAATATGAGTAGAGTGTTGCACCAATTGCTGTAGGTCGTGGAGGACAGAAAATTTATAGACTAGTTCACCAGGATAGTCAGTGAAGGGAGAGAAAAGCCAAAGCTGGTGGTGAACATTGAAGTCTCCAAGAATGAAGATCTCCGCAAAAGGGAAGAGAGTCAGAATGTGCTCCACTTTGGAAGTTAAGTATTCAAAAGAATTTCTAATAGCTAGAGGAGTTAGGTGTGAGGTATACAGCACAGACAAATTTAGTTTGAGAGTGACTGTAGTCGTAGCCAGATGGTGGACAACTCGGAAAGATTCAAGAGCGTGGGCACGAGAGCAGGTTTAAGTCGTTGCACACAGACGCAACATCTAGATTTGGATTAAAAATGAAGATAGAGAAAGTAGGAGGGAACAGAAAAGGGGCTACTGTCAGTTACCTCAGACACCTGTGTTTCAGTGAGGAAAAGAAGGTGAGGTTTAGTAGAGAAGAGGTGATGTTCTACAGATTGAAAATTAGATCTAAGACCGCGAATGCTGCAGAAGTTAATGAAGAAAAGTCAAGACACTTTGGGTCGATACCATAAGAAAAGTCCGACCTGTGGACATTTGTGGTCCCCTCCCCAGATGGGGACTCCGAGGCTGGTGTAGGAGTCGCCATGATAATTATGAATTTTGAGTGAAGGGTGTATGTGTGATTAGGTGCTTGTAGTTTTGTGTGAAGAAAGAGAGTTGTCTTTAGAGAGCAGGCTGTGACTGCCCCCTTGCGTTGTGAGACACAAATTGAAACGTTCAGTGAGGTCACAGCTGGGTTTAATGATAAGTTCACAGCACCCCCTGATGCAGTGCTTTAGACCTCACTAGAAGTATTTATCGTTTCGGCAGATGCCTACCGCCTCCTCCTGTATGTATGTATGCATGTGTATGTGCGTATGTACATGATTTCACCTCATGTCCAACATTTTGTGCAAACTGAGTAAGTCTAGATAGTGGGAATAATTTAAGCTGATGGTGAGGATAACTTAACCTGGATGGTGAAACTAAACTGAATGGTGAAAATAACTTAAACTGGGGTTGAAAATAAATAAGTAGTGAACAAAATCAAACTAATGGCGAAAAGAACTTAAATAAGTAGTGACATTGTCTTAAACTGGATGGTAGAAATAAACTGAAGGCAATATAAACTAAACTGGAAGGTGAACATAACTAAAACTAGCCGTGAAAATTGAAAATAAACTGGATAGTGAAAACAACTTACACTGACGGTGAAAATAAACCGAATAGTGAAAACAAGTTAAACTGACAGTGAAAATAGATTGGAGTGTGAAAATAACCTAAACTAGTGATGAAAATAATCTTAACTCCCTTAATCCACTCCGCGCTGAGTCACTCCCACACAAAATGGCTCTCGCGGGACTCCCTCACGCTCACTCACTCAAATAGCCTCGCCAACACGCGTGGAGGCGCCATAACATATGAGCATGCGCCACAATGTTCCTCCAAGCCCTCATTAGTGGTCATTCAGAACATTTACTGATTCAAAATTCCTGTTTTACTCTCTCTCTCTCTCTCTCTCTCTCTCTCTCTCTCTCTCTCTCTCTCTCTCTCTCTCTCTCTCTCTCTCTCTCTCTCTCTGGCGCCATCTTCCGCATATCCGTTTTTTTATTATTATTATTCATAGGTACTGCTGAGAAATTTACATCTCTCTCTCTCTCTCTCTCTCTCTCTCTCTCTCTCTCTCTCTCTCTCTCTCTCTCTCTCTCTCTCTCTCTCTCCCTTCCTGTGTGTGTGTGTGTGTGTGTGTGTGTGTGTGTGTGTGTGTGTGTGTGTGTGTGTGTGTGTGAGACCTCATAATATTACATATAAAAAGACTGGGTAACACAATACCAAAGAGAGAGAGAGAGAGAGAGAGAGAGAGAGAGAGAGAGAGAGAGAGAGAGAGAGAGAGAGAGAGAGAGAGAGAGAGAGAGAGTATACAGGAAGAGGAAAGATAGGTGAAGAAAATGAGAGATAGAACGAGAAACAGGAAGAAATCAGTAGTAATAGTAGTAGTAGTAGCAGTAACAGTAGTAGTAATAGTATAATAGTAGTAGTAGTAGTAGTAGTAGTAGTAGTAGTAGTAGTAGTAGTAGTAGTAGTAGTAGTAGTAGTAGTAGTAGTAGTAGCAGTAGTAGCAGTAGTAGCAGTAGGGGTGGTGTAAAGCTGAAGAAAGGAGGTGATGGCGTTAGTGGAAGACAGAGGCGGTGGAAAATAAAAGAGGTGGATGAAGGGAGGCATTAGTGTGGGGTGTGAGAGGTGACGAGGGTGGAGAGGTGCTGGAGGGGATGGTGGGTCAGTGGAGGTATAGTGGAAGAGGTGGAGGTGGTGGAGGAGGTAATTAGCGTGTGTTCCCCTCCCGTGGTGGTGGTGGTGGTGGTGGTGGTGGGCAGTTGAGGCCGAAGACACGAAGGCACGCAATGGCTGAACTAACAAGGGGGAAGAAGAGAGACAGGGAGAGGTGTAATGTCTAGCTGATCTAAGCATTAACGTTACTCTTGTTCCCGTGCTCTGAAACGCTTTGCTCTCTCGCCACGACTATCTTCAAAGGCCACAGAGGTGATCAGCCGGTTTCTCAAGACTGTTTCTTCTTTTTCTCCAGTTGATAATGTAGAAATCTTGTTAATCTGTCATTAGAACCGTAAAAAACACCTTTAAAGAGTCCTACTCTCACCACAAATATTTTCAAAGAGCACAGAGATGATTAGCCGGGTTCTCAAGAGTATTTGTTCTGTTAATAATGTAGAAATCTTGTTAATCTGTCATTAGAACACCCTTAAAGACGGTTTGCTCTCATCACGACTATTTTCGAAGGCCATAGAGATGATCGGACTGGGTTCTCAAGAGTATTTTTTTATATTAATGGTGTAGAAGTCTTGTCACTCTGTCACTAGAACCATCAAAAAGCCCTTACAATTTCGTGTCACTTCTTAAGGACAGTTTTCAAAGGCCATTACTCCCTCCTCTCTCTCTCTCTCTCTCTCTCTCTCTCTCTCTCTCTCTCTCTCTCTCTCTCTCTCTCTCTCTCTCTCTCTCTCTCTCTCTCTCTCTCTCTCTCTTAGTACAAAATAATTGTTAAACTGTTCATAGAATCATTGAAACCCCCGTGAATATTTTAATCGTTTCCACTACAGAAGAAAGTCAAGATGAGATGTCCGAGTGTGTGTGTGTGTGTGTGTGTGTGTGTGTGTGTGTGTGTGTGTGTGTGTGTGTGTATTAAGGAAGAATAATAGAAAAGTTAACTGTACACGTGATGAAATGCCAGACTTAGATAATACAAGAGACAGCTGGTGAATAAAATGTCCAAATACGTAAACTAGAGGGAAAAAAAAAAAAAGATAAATGGAAACGAGGATGAGTAAAAGATTGAGCAGCACAGAGAAAGAGTACGCGAGAAGAAAATTAAGATTATCATCACCACTTCTCTTTTTGTTACTTCTCTCTCTCTCTCTCTCTCTCTCTCTCTCTCTCTCTCTCTCTCTCTCTCTCTCTCTCTCTCTCTCTGACGATACGCGACACAAGAAAACGAATTATCATAAAGAATTAGAAGAAAAACGGGAGATGGAAAAAAAATTATCATAATCTGAAAAAAAAAGGAAAAAACAGAAGGAAACGAAATCATATGATCCTAAAATCTGTAAAACATAAGAAAAAAATTAAACAAAACAAAAATATCGCGTTTTCATAAATCAAGATAAATTTTAAAAAGGAAAAGAAATTAACAAAGAAATCTGTAAAAGAAAATAAATTAAAAAAAGGCATAAATTATCATAAATCAGAACAGAAGAAAAATGCAGAATTAAAAGCAAACAAAAACACAAATTAGCATAAATCAAGAGAAACAGAAGGAAAATGGAACAAAAATAAAAACAACTCAAAATATGATAAATTAGGAGAAACAAAAATAATTATCATAAATCAGGAGGAAGAGAAGAAAGAACGAGAATAAAACAAAGACACTCAAAAAAGAAATAAAAAAGCAAATTTCACATAAATCAAGAGAAACAGGAGAAATACAACAGAGGCACACAATTTATCAACATCAGAAGGAAGAGAAGAAAAATAAAAACACTTAAATCACCATAAAGAAAAAGAAGGAAGAACACAAGTACAAATGAACACCCGTTATAACAAATTGAAATAGAGGAAAAACAAAACAAAATAACACTCAACTATAAAGAAACAGCTGGAAGAACACACGAACAAAAAACAAAAAAACACACTCATCACAAATTATAATAGAAGAAAACAACACCCAAACTGTCATCAACAAGTACAATTAAACGGCAGATGTGAAGGAAGCTGCCACCGTTGTAATGAGATGCGGGAGGGAAGGAAGCGCTGGGAATGATGGAGGAGGCGGAGGAGGAGGAGGAGGAGGAGGAGGAGATGCCAGAACTGAAAGATGCCTTGTGGGTAATTCACATCCTGCGGAACCGGAAGAGAGGCAGGAGGAAGGGAAGGCTTGGAGTGATGCTTCCAAATGTACACTGAGCAAAGACCATATTTGAACTGCCTGTAGTTGTACCGTATTCTAAAGATTCCTCCCACACCTCCACTACTTTAAAAAGGCTCTAGTTGAAGTGACGCGGGCTTTTAAGGGTGTTTTTGTGGTTCTACTGACAGATTGATAATATTTCTACATTATCAACACGAGACACTATTAAGAACACGTCTAATCATCTCTGTGGCCTTTGAAAAATAGTCGAGGCGAGAGAGCAAAGTGTTTTTTTAATATACCGTGTACCTTATTCTGAAACACTTCCGCTCGCACCTCTACTACATTCAAAAGGCTCTAGTTGACATGACGAAAATTTTTAAGGAAGTTTTTTTTATGGTTCTAATGACAGATTAACAACATTTCTACATTATTAACGGAAGAATCGCTGTCAAGAACCCGGTTAATCATCTCTATGGCCTTTGAAAAATAGTCTTGGTGAGAGAGCAGTGTTTCTGAATACTGGCCGTAGAGACAAGGATGAGATTTGAGTGGCGCTTTGGTGTCACTTCCATTGAATTTTCTTTTGGTCCAGTGCTTCTTAACCTTTCCCTCTGCAGCCCCGTATAGTGAGATGCAGGCAGCCCACCACTCTTAACTCTGGCTATCTCCTGGGTACACTGATAACAGGTTCTTCTTCGCTTTACTTGTTCTATCACCACCATCGTGTTGCAACTGTTGCGCCTGTAGCCAGCTGTCAGCCAGAGTTGCGGGTGCTGGACTGCCTGCACCTCGCTACAAAAGTTCTAGGGTTGGAGAAGATAACGTAAGATGGAGTACTGCTTGATCTTTTGTTCTGTTCATTCTCCAGATATAAAACACAGAGGATGCTAGTACTTTTGTTCATGTATGAGGGGCACTGAACAAGAGCAACAGGGAGAGAGAGAGAGAGAGAGAGAGAGAGAGAGAGAGAGAGAGAGAGAGAGAGAGAGAGAGAGAGAGAGAGAGAGAGAGAGAGAGAGAGAGAGAGAGAGAGAGAGAGAGAGAGAGAGAGATAACAGTCCTAAAAGACAGGTCAAGTGTCATCACAGAGCAATTAATGCAGTGTTCTTCCTCACAGTGATAAAATACATGAACACAGTTGAAAAGACGTTAACGTTCATCACACAGAAAGTGCACTGTTGTCAGAAAGCATCCCTTCGATATTTTTGTTTTCTTCGTCTTCTTCTTCTCCTTCTTCTCCTCCTTCTCCTCCTCCTCGTTTACTTCTTCCCTCCGCCCCACTGCGTAGCACAGCTAAGGAGGGCTTCATTTTGTTCCACTTAGTCCCTCAGTCTTAAATCATCCTCCTCCTTCTCCTCCTCCTCCTCCTCCTCCTCCTCCTCCTCCTCCTCCTCCTCCTCCTCCTCCTCCTACTCCTCCTCCTCCTCCTCCTCTACGCTCAGGTCTCTAGCAGGTGCGTGAGGGTTATGAGTCAATTCGTGAGTCTTTGTCACGGCTGGTAAGTAATGTGATGAGGCAGGGGACGGGTAGCTGACTTCGGCACACACACACACACACACACACACACACACACACACACACACACACACTCTCTCTCTCTCTCTCTCTCTCTCTCTCTCTCTCTCTCTCTCTCTCTCTCTCTCTCTCTCTCTCTCTCTCTCTCTCTGTTCAGGGCCTTGAAACACGCAAGGTTCCGCAACGCACACCTTTCTTTACCTACACGCAACCAGGCACTCAATTCACGAACACTAATTTTGTCTTCACTTCGATATGTATAAAAAGATAGAAAGAGGATAAAAGATTTTCAGCGAACTTAGTAAAAAAGAATAAAAGTATGGAGAACAAAGCACGTTATTTTTTTTTTCTCTATCACTATCAATTCCTTTTTTTAATCTACAGCTATACAGTGGAACAGATTTCTGGTCTGTTTTTTTATATAAATATAATTTTTTGTGTCAAGGCTCTCTCTCTCTCTCTCTCTCTCTCTCTCTCTCTCTCTCTCTCTCTCTCTCTCTCTCTCTCTCTCTCTCTCTCTCTCTCTAACACTTTAACATTTTATTGCACTTGCCTTGCGCACTAAGCTTGCAAATAAACAATATAAACAGCATGTGGCAAATAGCCCTTTGTAAGATTGTAGCTTTTTGGACAAAAGAAAATAAAAAGTACCAAAAAAAAATAGGAAAAGGAAATTATACAAAGAAAATATCCATCTCCAATAGTTTGCCTAGTGTACAAAAAAACATTAAAATATAATAATAATAATAATAATAATAATAATAATAATAATAATAATAATAATAATAATAATAATAATAATAACAATAAAAATAATAATAACAATGTAACTGTTCTCTAGGTTACTTTGTTTTTTTTTTCAGTAGTGTATCATTCCTCTCTCTCTCTCTCTCTCTCTCTCTCTCTCTCTCTCTCTCTCTCTCTCTCTCTCTCTCTCTCTCTCTCTCTCTCTCTCTCACAAACACACTCACACACACACACACACACACACACACACACACACACACACACACACACACACACACACACACACACACACACATTCATCATATATTCTCTTTTCTTCATTGTTCTATTCTTCTTTCAAATAAAAATACCATTAAAAACTCTCTCTCTCTCTCTCTCTCTCTCTCTCTCTCTCTCTCTCTCTCTCTCTCTCTCTCTCTCTCTCTCTCTCTCTCTCAGCGCGTGAGAGGTAAATGCAAGATTGGTAAATATATATTGTGTTACACCAAGCAAAGTCATCACGTTTTTCTCGCTCCAGTGGCCCTACATACACCCACCCACACACACACACACACACACACACACACACACACACACACACACACACACACACACACACACACACACACACAATAAGAAAGTAAACGGTGCGCGTGCGTGAGTGAACGAGACAGGTGTGAGCGTCAAACAAACAAAGGTGTAGGGGAGAGGTGTTGACGGGTAAGACTCATTAACCTGTCATCAACGTACATCTCATATGTCACCTCTCTCTCTCTCTCTCTCTCTCTCTCTCTCTCTCTCTCTCTCTCTCTCTCTCTCTCGTCCTTCTTTCTGATTTTGTGCTTTTTTTTTTCTTAATTGTTTTCGTGGTTTTAATTTGTCGTATTGTTCTTCTTTTCTCTTCTTTTCTCCCTTTTCTTCTTGTTCTTGTTCTTCATCTACTCTTTTTTTCTTCTTCCTTTTTCTTCCTTTTTTTCTCCTTATAAACTCTTGGATTTATTTTCTATCACCTGACACACGCTTTCTCTTTCAACTCTTCCTTCCTTCTCTCCCTCCTTTCTTACTGTTACGTTTGTTTTTTTTAGCTTTTTTGTGGTTTTAGTTTGCCTTCCTTCTGTTTTCTCTTTTTTTTTATATATAAAGGTATGTTATTCATTCACTTCTTCAATCATCTCTTACTTTTTTTATTTATTTGCTCCTCTTCTTTTCCTCCTCTTGTTTTCTTTTGTTTTTTTCTTAGCCTTTTTTTATTTTATTTTTTCCGTGTCTTTATAAAGGTACAGGATTTAATTAACTTTTTTTTCACTTCTCACACATTATTTCTTTTAACTCTCTCATTCTTTTAACTTTCTCATCCCTTTCTTGATCTTTTGCTTGTTTTATTACTTTTTTTTTCTTTTCTTTTCGCTTCTTTCTCTCTTTTCAATTTTGTGTTTACTTTCATACCTTCTTCCTCTCCCGCTTCCTTGTTTTCAAAGGTGAAGCGGCCTATTTCCTCCTTCTCATTTCTCAGTTCGTTATTCTTCTTTCTTATCACCCACGTCCTTTTTAAACATGTAGCGGTCACTTTCTTCCTTATTATTTCTTAGTCTGTTATTCTTCTATTTCTATTTCTTCTCTCTTACTTCTACTGTTCTTCTCCCTCCTCAGGTATTCAGAAATGCTTTGCTCTCTCACCGCGACTATTTTCAAAGGCCACAGAGATTAGCAGTGTTCTCAAGAGTGATTTTTCTGTTAATAATGTAGAACTCTTGTTAATCTTTCACCACAACCGTAAAATTACTCTTATAAACCCGTAGAAGGTCAACTAGAGACAAAGAGGTGTTTCAGAATACGGTCCTCAGTCACACTTGAGCAGTAGGCGTGAGGGGGACTGAAGGAACGGTGGCGCTTGTTGAGGGGGTGATACTTCAAAACCTGCTGGGGATTTATCATACTTCCTCATCTTTGTCGTCTTTTGCTTCCAGTACCTCGTTTTCTTCGCCTTTGATTTTTTTTCTTTTTTTCTCCTCCTACTCTTTCTACTCTTCTTCCTTACTGCGTTCACATCGTCGTATTTTTTTTTATTTGTTTAGCAGTAGTAGTAGTAGTAGTAGCAGCAGTAGTAGTAGTAGTAGTTAAAGATGGTGGTGGCAGTGGTGATTGCAGTATAGCAGTTAGTGATGGTGGTGGTAGTGATGACTGCAACATGGCGGTAGTTAACAAAGGTGATGGAGGCAGTGAGAGGCGGGCGGTGTTTCATTAGGAGTGATGGAGGGGCGTGGCACTGAAAGCGGTGATGCGTGCCAGCCAGCCAACCAGCTACCCACCACCCACCCAGCCACCAGCCACCAGCCAGCCAGTTCCCCTCCCTCGCTTTTCCACCTTTAGTTCCCACGCTTATCCCACGCACCACCCGCTTCCCCAAAACCACCCACCAGCCAGCCAGCCAGCCAGTCACCTTACTCGCCCTCCACCTTCAATTCTCATACTTATTCCCACGCCCCCTCCTTATCCCCCTCTCCCTCCCTTCCTCGTTAAGATGGCGGACATTAAGAGCACGTAATGGACGCTCTCTGGTGAGGGAATGGAGGGAATGGAGAAAGGAGAAATAAAGAAGAACAGGCAGCAGCAACAGATCTTTTGTCCCTTATCAGGTTGTTTGTGATATGTATGTTTTTTTTGTTTTTTGTTTTTTTGTTTGTTTGTTAGTGGTGAATGAAGTATGTATAGTCTCTCTCTCTCTCTCTCTCTCTCTCTCTCTCTCTCTCTCTCTCTCTCTCTCTCTCTCTCTCTCTCTCTCTCTCTCTCTCTCTCTCTCTCCTTCCACCTCACCTCCCCTACTTTCATTATTCCTCCCTCCAACACCATAAACACACACACACACACACACACACACACACACACACACACACACACACACACACACACACACACACACACACACACACACACACACACACACACACACACACACACACACACACACACACACACACACACACACACACACACACACACACACACACACACATACTTCCCATCTCACTGAGCAATAACACAAGAAATGATACACCACCACCACCGCCACCACCATCACCAACACAATCACCATCACGGCGACACATCACAGCATCCCGTTAACCATAGGACGTGATGTGGTGGTGGTGGTGGTGGTGGTGGTGGTGGTGGTGATGGCGTCAATATTAGTACCATGACTAGCAGTATTAATAGCAATTGTGGTGTCACCAGTATTGTCACCACTGCCATTAATACTAGTGGTGGTGATTGTAGTAGTAGTAGTAGTAGTAGTAGTAGTAGTAGTAGTAGTAGTAGTAGTAGTAGTAGTCATGATGTGATAGTAGTAGTAGTAGTAGTAGTAGTAGTAGTAGTAGTAGTAGTAGTAGTAGTAGTAGTAGTAGTAGTTGTTGTTGTTGTTGTGATGAGATAGTAGTAGTAGTAGTAGTAGTAGTAGTAGTAGTAGTAGTAGTAGTAGTAGTAACAGTAGTAGTAGTAATAGTAGTAATAGTAGTAGTAGTAGTAGTAGTAGTAGCAGTAGTAGTGGTGGTGGTGGTGGTGGTGGTGGTGGTGGTGGTGGTGGTGGTGGTGGTGGTGGTGGTGGTGGTGGCGGTGGTGGTAGTAATAGCAGTGGTCGTAGTAGCAGTGGTAATAGTAGCAGTGGTCGAAGTAGCAGTGGTAATAGTAGTAGTGGTAGTAGGCGTAGTAGTAGTAGTAGCAGTAGCTTTCATGAGATAGTAGTAGTAGTAGTAGTTGTTGTTGTGATGAGATAGTAGCAGTAGTAGTAGTAGTAGTAGTAGTAGTAATAGTGGTGATGGTGTTGGTGGTGGTAGTAGTAGCAGTGGTCGTAGTAGCAGTGGTAATAGTAGCAGTGTTAGTAGTAGTAGTAGTAGTAGTAGTAGTAGTAGTAGTAGTAGTAGTAGTAGTAGTAGTAGCAGTAGTAGCGGTGGTAGTAGTAGTAGTAGTAGTAGTAGTAGTAGTAGTAGTAGTAGTAGTAGTAGTAGTAGTAGTAGTAGTAGTAGTAGTAGTAGTAGTAGTAGTAGTAGTAGTAATTGCTGTAGTAACACTTACTTTCATACAGTAAACATTTTCCATTCAACATCTGTCAACAGTTACGAATTGGCGGAAGAAAAAAGTAATCAGTTTAGCCAAAAATATATTAATTTATTAGCCTTTGTCCTCTGATGTGAAGACAATGGCGTGGAATATTAATGGACGTGATGTGTGATTGTGATGGTGGTGGTGGTGGTGGTGATAGTGGCAGTGGTGGTGGTGGTGGTGGTAGTGATAGTGGCAGTGGTGGTGGTGGTGGTGATAGTGGCAGTGGTGGTGGTGGTGGTGACTTAGATCCATCTTCAAAAATGCTTAGCTCACAACGACTATTTTCAAAGGCTGGGTTCTCAAGAGTGTTTTCCCTGCTAATGCTACAACCCTGCTACAACCATAAAAACATCCTTAAAAACCCGTGTCACTTCAACTAGAGATTTTTCTTTTATTTAGTGGAGGTGCAGCGAAGAAG
>NC_087172.1:7507500-7510000 GCF_035594125.1 Scylla paramamosain | reverse complement strand
ATGAGGAAATCTTGTTAATCTATCACTAAAATCACAAAAACACCCTTGAAATTGAAAGCCTTTGTCATTTCAACTACAGCCCTCTTGAAAGTAGAGGAGGTGCGGCGCAGAGGTTGTTCAGAATACGGTCCAAGAAGAGATCCAAACCCTAGGCAGACAGATGGAGATGCAATAGAGACCAACAACAGGAGAGGAGGCGGAGGAAGAGGAGAGGGAGGAATACAAAGGAATACAAAGGAAGTCCAAACAACAGCAGATCCTGAGCTCCTTACAAGGCTGTTCGGTTAACTGTCTTACGTCATTAGTGAGAAAGACACGGTAGTACAGGAGGAGGAGGAGGAGGAGGTTGTAGTGGAAGAAGAAGAAGAAGAAGAAGAAGAAGAAGAAGAAGAAGAAGAAGAAGAAGAAGAAGAAGAAGAAGAAGAAGAAGAAGAAGATGATGATGACGATGATGATGATGATGATGAAAAGAACAACAACAACAACAACAACAACAACAACAACAACAACAACAACAACAACAACAACAACAACAACAACAACAGAGAGAAAAGACTGACTGACTAATTAATAAGAGAGAAAGTTACTCGTATGTGCCTGAGAGAGAGAGAGAGAGAGAGAGAGAGAGAGAGAGAGAGAGAGAGAGAGAGAGAGAGAGAGAGAGAGAGAGAGAAGGCAAGGGAACGGTCCTCACCACAAAAAGAAAGCAAAAAAATGAAAAAAAAGAAAGGAAAAAAATAAGTTACAAGGTTTATCATAAAGACTTGCATTACAAACCAGTACAGTGCCCCCCACTCACCCCTCACCCCTCCCCCCTCACTCTCCCCTTCCCCCTCACTCCCTCCCTCACCCTTCACCTCTCTCTCTCTCTCTCTCTCTCTCTCTCTCTCTCTCTCTCTCTCTCTCTCTCTCTCTCTCTCTCTCTCTCTCTCTCTCTCTCTCTCTCCCTCCGTCACTAACCTACCTCATCCCCTCACCCCTTTTTTTTTCTCACCTCCCCCTTCCCTCTCCCTCTCTCTCTCTCTCTCTCTCTCTCTCTCTCTCTCTCTCTCTCTCTCTCTCTCTCTCTCTCTCTCACCCAACACTACGCCCTTCTTTCTATCTTTCGCCTCCCTCACCTCTCACTCTCACCTCTTTCCTCTCTCCCTTACTCTCTACCTGTTTCTTCCCTCCCTCATTTATCAATCTTTCACCTCTCTCTCTCTCTCTCTCTCTCTCTCTCTCTCTCTCTCTCTCTCTCTCTCTCTCTCTCTCTCTCTCTCTCTCTCTCTCTCTCTCTCTTCCCTCCCTCATCCCTCACTTTCATACCTCATTTCCCCTCCCTCGTCCTTTCAATAACCCTTTCTCTTCCTCTTCTCTCTCATCCTCTTATCCTCTTTACTCCCTTCCCTCTCTCCTCTTCTTTTTATTTCTCCAGTTTCTTCTGTTATTCTCCCTTTCTTTTTCATCGCGTTCCTCTTCCCCTTCCTTTTCTTTTTTTTACTCATTCCTTCGCTTTTTTATCGTTCCCTTTCTTAAAAATTGAGCTTCATTCATTTTCCTCTTATCTCCTTCATTCACTTCTCTTTCCTCTAATACCTCTTTCCTTTTCTCCTCTTCCTATCTTTCTCTTTCCTTCCAGACATCTCTTTTTCTCATCTCTTCTCTTTCTCTTTCTCCTCTCTTACCTCTTCTCTTTCTCCTTTCTCACAGCTCTTCTTCTCCTCTCTCCTCTCTTTCTCTTCTTTTCCTCCCTCTCTTCCCTTTCTCTTCTATTTCTCCAGTCTCTTATCTTCTTCCTCTCTCATTTTTCTTCTCATTCTCCTCTATCTCCTCTCTAACCTCATTCTCTCTCCCCATCACCCTTCATACCTCTTCTCTTTCTCTCCTCTCCCCTCTTCTCTTCTCTTTCTTTCTTTTCTTTCTCTCTTCTCCCCTCTCTTCTAATTTCTCTCCTCTCCTCTCTTTTCTCTTTTTTTCTCCCCTCTCACCTCTTCTCTCTCTCTCCTTTCTCTCCCCATCACCCTACATACCTCTTCTCTTTTACTAATCTCCCCTCTTCTCTTCTCTTCTCTTCCTTCATATCTTTCTCTTTAACCTTTCTCTCCCCCTTACCTTCATACCTCCATTACCACGTCCCTCCTTCACATCTCCCCCTCCCCTTCACCCCCCATGACCTGCGTGACCTGCCAGTGACCCCTGTTGACCTGCCGACCTCTACATGCAGGTCATCACGTGCCGCATGAAGTATAACCTGTACTTACGTGTGTGTGTGTGTGTGTGTGTGTGTGTGTGTGTGTGTGTGTGTGTGTAGACAACTGTAGTGATATGATTTTTTTTTTTTTTTGTCAAGAATAAGAGTACGGTTCATGGAGGAGGAGGAGGAGGAAGAGGAGGAGGAGGAGGAGGAGGAGGAGGAGGAGGAGGAGGAGGAGGAGGAGGAACGTAGTCAAGGAGTAAAAAGGCGGAGAAAGAGAAGAGTATGAAGAACAATAAGAAAAGTATGAATGGTAGTAGTAGT
>NC_087172.1:7412500-7487500 GCF_035594125.1 Scylla paramamosain | reverse complement strand
AAAACTACATGGAGATTTTAATGGAAACAACAACAACAACAACAACAACAACAACAACAACAACAACAACAACAACAACAACAACAAAAACCAACCAACCAACCATTTAACCATCCAATCATAACAACTAATCAAACCACCACCACCACCACCACCACCACCACCATCACAACCACCACCACCACCACCACCACCACCACCCCTTTCAAAACAACACTAAATTAAGCAACATTTCACAAAAACGACCAGAATACCTTGAAAATTGTATCAGTACCCCCAACACCTTGATTGTAAGAGGGATACGGTCTAAAGGAATAAAAACGATGAAAACAACAAAGGTCAAGTGAAGGTCACCAAAGAATGTTGTCAAAAGGGTTATCCAGAAACTGAGGAGTGTCTTGAAACCTCCATTTTGAATCACCTAACCTATTCTGGAAAGCTTGTAACTGTTGTACTATCGCGGCTACTGGAAGGCTGGGACACTAGTCTACGCCAGCACGGGAGCTCTAAAAGGCACAGTGAGTTCACGGATGGGGATGGAAGATGGGAAAAGATAGGCGTGTACTGTACAAGGACTGCCACGTGTAGGTCTGATCTCATGGCTTCTTGCATCTTTCCTTCTTTTTTTTTTTTTTGTTCTTATAAGTCAATAAGGAATTTTAAAGAAGCCTAGACATATCTAAACAGAATATATGATTTTATGGACTGAATGATAGGTTGAAATATGTCGGCATGTTTTATACAGGGACTGCCACATGTAGGCCTGATGGCTTCTTGCAGTTTCCCTTGTATTCTCGCGTTATTTCCAGACGACCAGTGGGGGAGAGATGAAAAAAAAAAAAAAACAGTGAGAAGGATAGGGGCAAATGACCAGAAATCAGAATGTACAAGTGAAAGAAGGCAATGAGAACCAAAACAGGAGGAAAAGGTGAAATCTGTGAAGGGAAATATACGAAGTATGCAATCACCAAGAATAAGACAAAATATAGGAGTGAGGAAAGACAAGAGAGAAGGAAGGAGAAATCTGTAAGAGCACGTTGGGAATAAGATAGACTATACAAATGAAAAAAGACAGAGAGAAGAAAAGAAAGCGGAAGCAAGAGGTGAAATTTGTGAGGGCAGTATATGAGGTTGGCAATCAGCGAGAAAAGACAAGAGAGGAGGAAGGAAAAGAGGAGAAAGAGGTGAAACATGTGAGGGAGGTCATCAAGCATAAGGCAGAATATACGAGTTAGAACAGAGAGAACGCATGACAAGAGTGAATGAAATATGTAATGGAAGAATATGTGACCTGCAACCAGTAAGAAGAGACAGAGGAAAGGAACCAAAAGGAGGATAAGGAATTGTATATTAACTTCGCAATCCTCAGGAATAACATACAATGAACCATATTCTGAAACACTTCCGCGCCGCATCTTTCAAAACGCTCTACATGCAGTTCAAGATACACGGTATTTTTACTGCATGTTTTTATGGTTCTAGTGACAGATTAACAAGATTTCTACATTATGGACTGGAGAAACACTCTTGAGGACCAGGTTAATCATCTCTGCGGGCTTTGAAAATAGTCACGGAGAGAGAGCAGAGCGTTTCAGAATATGGGATGAGTGAGGAAAAAACACAAGAGGAAGAAAAGACGACCAGGTGAAATTAGTGAGGACAGGATACCAAGTTTGCAATCAGTGGGAAAAGAGAAGAGAACAAGAAAGAAGGCACAAAAAAGTGAATTGAATCTGTAAGGATAGTATTACGAGGCTTGCAATCAGTGAGAAAAGAGAAGGGAGGAGGAAAAAAAGAACAACAGGAGGTGAAATCAATGAGGCAGTTTGCGAGCAGTGGGAAAAAAAAACAAGATGGGGAAAGAAAAGACGAATAGGAGGAATTAATGAGGCAGTCTGCAATCAGTGAGAATAAAACAAGAGGGGAAAGAAAAGATGAACAGAAGGCAAAATCAGTGAGGCAGTTTGCAATCAGTGAGGAAAAAAGACAAGAGACGGGGAAAGAAAAGACGAAAAGGAGGTGAAGAAATAAGTAGGAGCAGAATACCAATTTTGCAATGAGTGACACAAGACGAGAGAGGAACAATATAGCAAGTTCGCGGTGATCAGCAGGCGTGGCGCGGAAGCTCCCGACACCAGAGCACGGCTGTGGATGGAGTAAAGATATCCGTAATGACACACTTCCCGGATGTCCACTACCAGCCCTAACCAACCCAACCACACTCACTCACTCACGCTGACTAACACTATTGCTGCTGCTGCTGCTGCTGCTGCTGCTCTTGCTCTGATATTGTGCTCTCTCTCTCTCTCTCTCTCTCTCTCTCTCTCTCTCTCTCTCTCTCTCTCTCTCTCTCTCTCTCTCTCTCTCTCTCTCTCTCTCTCTCCATGATATTGCTCTCACTAAAAATATTCCTCTCATTTTAATATTCTCTCTCTCTCTCTCTCTCTCTCTCTCTCTCTCTCTCTCTCTCTCTCTCTCTCTCTCTCTCTCTCTCTCTCTCTCTCTCTCTCTCATGATATTGCTCTCACTAATAATATTCCTCTCATTTTAATATTCTCTCTCTCTCTCTCTCTCTCTCTCTCTCTCTCTCTCTCTCTCTCTCTCTCTCTCTCTCTCTCTCTCTCTCTCTCTCTCTCTCTCTCTCACACACACACACACACACACACACACACACACACACACACACACACACACACACACACACAGTAACATTCCAGTGACAAAAATACAAAACCAAATATACACACACACACACACACACACACACACACACACACACACACACACACACACACACACACACACACACACACAGTAACATTCCAGTGACAACAATACAAAACCAAACACACACACACACACACACACACACACACACACACACACACACATGCGCGCGCGCGCAGTGCCATCCCGCCATCCCGTACACGCAATGACAGGGGGACGTGACCAGAGCGACCCCAGGGGGAATGTTTTGACCCCGGGGACGGCTTGGTGAGGGACGCTCGAGCATTGATCTCTGCCCCTGTGGTTAACCCGTGTGCTCCCAGCGGCTGCCGTGGCCTGGGGCGCCGGGAACTGTGCGTCTGTGGAAGGGTAGCGCCCCGGAGAGAGAGAGAGAGAGAGAGAGAGAGAGAGAGAGAGAGAGAGAGAGAGAGAGAGAGAGAGAGAGAGAGAGAGAGAGAGAGAGAGAGAGAACAATGCAATATTAGTGAAAGATAACAATATTAGAGCAAGAAAGAATAATATTGGAGTGAGAGAGAACAATATTGGAGTAACGTTAGGTTAGGTTAGGTAAGATCAGGTAAGTGGCTGGATAACTACAAGGCTGTCTGGAGGAGGAAATGTCTGCAGAGGAAAGTGTCCAAGAGAGAATGAATAAATGGGAAAAGGAGTGGGAAATGTCCTACACTTTCATTTAATGTCCACGGAAAGAGTGAAGGGTGATGGAGGCGAGGCGAGGGACGCGCTGCACCGCCCTTACGTGCCTCTCTGATTGCTAGTGATTCATGTTATTACTTCCACGGAGTAATCTTAAGCAATCCTTCCAACAAAAAAGAAAAAAAAATGAACGACATCAACAACAAAAAAAAAAGCAGAAACAACCTACTAAATACTCGATCTTTTTCTTTTTATTTCACACTTAAGGGAATAAAACAACAATAAAATCACATATACTAAGAGCTGAAAATTATGAGTGCCGTGCATCATCTGTTCTAAAGTTGTTTTTAGGTTGAGCGTTCTTTCAAAATCCTTATGGTTTTCTGAACGTGAATGCGAGAAAGAGAACTACCAAGGACTCTTTATTGGGAGGACGGTCCACTCCGGATGGTGAGGTGGTCGCTGCGTGAATGTAGTGCCGCCAAGCAACCACAGGGGTAAAACACTCGGCCGTCACACTGAAGGACGTGGGGAGAGGTGCTTTTTATTCGCATTCAAGTTGCCATTTCTAAGTGGAATATGGATTTGTCCTTTTCTCGCTTCAACTGCGAGATTTCTAGGGGAGTGAGAGGTGAGGTAGACTCGGAACTCGCAACTCGGACTCATTTTTTGTGATCAGCTTTTTCTGATGGTAGTGCTGCTGCTTCTTCCTCCTCCTCTGCTGCTGCTGCTGCTGCTGCTGCTGCTGCTGCTGCTGCTGCTGCTGCTATTGCTGCTGCTTCTCTTCTGCTGGTGGTGGTAGTAGTGGTGCTTTCTCTTCTTCCAACAGTGGTGGTGGTGATGGTGGTGCTTCTTCTTCTTCTTCTTCTTTTTCTTCTTCTTCTTCTTCCAAAGGTGTCATTGGTACTGTACTGGCGGCAGCTTATGTACCAGCCTGATGGTTAACATGCCATTGTGACCGAGTACTCACAGTCATTCCTTGCATCATTCAGTGGTGTGGTGTGAGAGTGGATGCAGTGTGAAATTACCTGTTACCTGACCTATCACGCAAACATTCAAGTCTGCTCTGCACTAATACCAATAATAACACTAATACCAAGGCCAAGGTATGACTTCCAGACATGACCATCCAGATCGCATGGGCAGTTAACCAGGTAAGCCTGTGCATGCTGACTCCCATATATTTTGTACTTTCCATATTTCTTCACCTCACTTCTCTCTCTATTTCTATTTTCCCTTTCCTTTCCTTTCCTTTCCTTCCCTTCACTTCATTTCACCAAAGGGAATAATTAGTACTGTAATTATAGTTAGTATTGTATTGGCGTGCTGGGAGCCCGCCGTGGTACAGTGGCACCGCGCGCGCTTTGGGGGCCAAGTGGTCATCAGGCGCACGGGTTCGAATCCTGGCTACGGTCCGAGGGTAGGAAGGGGCATCCACTCGGGGTAACGGTTCCCAAATGCCAAATCCAAAAGTCCTTCATCAGGAGGCACCGTCTCAGCCCTAACAGACTAGGGAAAACTAGACCTAAAAAAAAATAAATAAATAAATAAATAAAAAATAAATAAATTGTATTGGCGTGCTAACACTGGCCACGGTACTGGCTTTGCACAACAGCAGTCTGGAGATGGGTAGATGATAATGCCTATCAAAATAGATGACTTATGACTCAGCTGCTGGTGGTGGTGCTGCTTCTTCTTCTTATGATGGTGGTGGTGGTGGTGGTGCTTCTTCTTATTATGATGATTGATGGTGGTGGGTGGTGGGTGGTGGTGGTGCTTCTTCTTCTTCTTATGATGGTGGTGGTGGTGGTGGTGGTGGTGGTGCTTCTTCTTCTTCTTATGATGGTGGTGGTGGTGGTGGTGGTGGTGGTGCTTCTTCTTCTTATGATGATGGTGGTGGTGGTGGTGGTGCTTCTTCTTCTTCTTATGATGGTGGTGGTGGTGGTGGTGGTGGTGGTGCTTCTTCTTCTTCTTATGATGATGGTGGTGGTGGTGGTGGTTGGTGGTGGTGGTGGTGGTGCTTCTTCTTCTTCTTATGATGGTGGTGGTGGTGGTGGTGGTGGTGGTGGTGGTGGTGGTGGTGGTGCTTCTTCTTCTTCTTATGATGGTGGTGGTGGTGCTGGTGGTGGTGGTGGTGGTGGTGGTGCTTCTTCTTATGATGGTGGTGGTGGTGGTGATGGTGGTGGTGGTGGTGGTGGTGGTGCTTCTTCTTCTTCTTATGATGGTGGTGGTGGTGGTGGTGGTGGTGGTGGTGGTGGTGGTGGTGGTGCTTCTTCTTTCTCTGATGGTGGTGGTGGTGGTGGTGGTGGTGGTGGTGGTGGTGGTGGTGGTGGTGGTGGTGCTTCTTCTTCCTCTGATGGTGGTGGTGGTGGTGGTGGTGGTGGTGGTGGTGGTGGTGGTGGTGGTGCTTCTTCTTCTTCCTCTGATGGTGGTGATGGTGGTGGTGCTTCTTCTTCCTCTGATGGTGGTGGTGGTGGTGGTGGTGCTTCTTCTTCTTCCTCTGATGGTGGTGGTGGTGGTGGTGGTTCTTCTTCCTCTGATGGTGGTGGTGGTGGTGGTGGTGGTGGTGGTTCTTCTTCCTCTGATGGTGGTGGTGGTGGTGGTGGTGGTGGTGGTGGTGGTGGTGCTTCTTCTTCTTCTTCTTCCTCTGATAGTGGTGGTGGTGGTGGTGGTGGTGGTGGTGGTGCTGCTTCTTCTTCTTCTTCTTCCTCTGATAGTGGTGGTGGTGGTGGTGGTGGTGGTGGTGGTGGTGGTGCTTCTTCTTCTTCTTCTTCCTCTGATAGTGGTGGTGGTGGTGGTGGTGCTTCTTCTTCTTCTTCTTCCTCTGATAGTGGTGGTGGTGGTGGTGGTGCTTCTTCTTCTTCTTCTTCCTCTGATAGTGGTGGTGGTGGTGGTGGTGCTTCTTCTTCTTCTTCCTGATGGTGGTGGTGCTTCTTCTTCTTCTTCCTGATGGTGAAAGGTGCTTCTTCTTCCTCTGATGGTGGTGGTGGTGGTGGTGCTTCTTCTTCCTCTGATGGTGGTGGTGGTGGTGGTGGTGGTGCTTCTTCTTCCTCTGCTGATGGTGGTGGTGGTGGTGGTGCTTCTTCTTCCTCTGATGGTGGTGGTGGTGGTGGTGCTTCTTCTTCCTCTGATGGTGGTGGTGGTGGTGGTGGTGGTGGTGGTGCTTCTTCTTCCTCTGATGGTGGTGGTGGTGGTGGTGGTGGTGGTGCTTCTTCTTCCTCTGATGGTGGTGGTGGTGGTGGTGGTGGTGGTGGTGGTGGTGGTGCTTCTTCTTCCTCTGATAGTGGTGGTGGTGGTGGTGGTGGTGGTGGTGGTGGTGGTGGTGGTGGTGGTGGTGGTGCTTCTTCTTCCTCTGCTGATGGTGGTGGTGGTGGTGGTGCTTCTTCTTCCTCTGCTGATGGTGGTGGTGGTGGTGGTGGTGCTTCTTCTTCTTCTTCTTTCTCTGATGGTAGTGGTGTTTTTTCTTACTCTGATGGTGGTGGTGGTGGTGGTGCTTCTTCCTCTGATGGTGGTGGTGGTGGTGGTGGTGGTGGTGCTTCTTCTTCCTCTGCTGATGGTGATGGTGGTGGTGCTTCTTACTCTGATGGTGGTGATGGTGGTGGTGCTTCTTCCTCTGATGGTGGTGGTGGTGGTGGTGGTGGTGATGGTGCTTCTTCTTCCTCTGATGGTGGTGGTGGTGGTGGTGGTGCTTCTTCTTCTTCCTCTGCTGATGGTGGTGGTGGTGGTGGTACTTCTTCTTCCTCTGCTGCTGGTGGTGATGGTGCTTCTTCCTCCTCTCCCTGTCCCTGGCATCGACATGGACCACCTAACTAACAATATTGTAACCTAACCTGTCCTATCCTATACTAGCCTGGCCTATTCTAATCTTCTTATCCTTAACCTCCTTGAGTCAGTCAGTTTGGTGGTGCTTGGAGTTGTCAGAGTCAGTTCAGTAGTGCTTCTTCTGGTTGTGATGTTGCTTCTTCTTCTTATTATTATTCTTATTCTTATTCTTATTCTTATTCTTCTTCTGGTGGTGATGCTGCTTCTTCTTCTTCTGCTGTGGTGGTGCTGCTGCTTTTTCTTCCTCTGCTGCTGGTTGTGCTACTTCTTCTTCCTTTGATTATGATGATGGTGGTGGTGGTGGTGCTGCTGCTGCTGTTGCTGTTGCTGCTGTTGCTGCTGCTGCTATTGCTGCAGCAGCTGCTGCTGCTCTTCTTCTTCCTCCTCTTCCTTTGCTGGTGGTGGTGATGGTGGTGGTGGTGGTGCTTCTCTTTTTCATCATCTGCTGCTGGTGGTGGTGCTTCTTTTTCTACCTCTGATGGTGCAGGTGGTGGTGATGCTGCTGCTTTTTCTTCTTCCGCAGCTGCTCGTTGTAGTGGTCCTTCTTCCTCTGCTGCTGCTGGTGGTGGTGGTGGTGGTGGTGCTGTTTCTTCTTGCTCTGCTGGTGGTGGTGCTGCTGCTTCTTAAGTCCCTCTGGTGGTGGTGGTGGTGGTGCTGCTGCTTCTTAAGTCCCTCTGGTGGTGGTGGTGGTGCTGCTGCTTCTTAAGTCCCTCTGGTGGTGGTGGTGGTGCTGTTGCAGTTGCTTCTCAAGTCCCTCTGGTGGTGGTGGTGGTGCTGTTGCTGTTGCTTCTTAAGTCCCTCTGGTGGTGGTGGTGGTGGTGCTTCTTAAGTCCCTCTGGTGGTGGTGGTGGTGGTGGTGCTGCTGCTGCTTCTTAAGTCCCTCTGGTGGTGGTGGTGGTGCTGTTGCTGTTGCTTCTTAAGTCCCTCTGGTGGTGGTGGTGGTGGTGCTTCTTAAGTCCCTCTGGTGGTGGTGGTGGTGGTGGTGCTGCTGCTGCTTCTTAAGTCCCTCTGGTGGTGGTGCTGCTGCTTCCTCTTCTCCCTGTTGCTGGTGGTGATGGTGCTGCTTATTAAGTTCCTCTTTTGGTGGTGGTACTGCTTCTTCTTGTTCCTCTGCCACTGGTGCTAGTGCTGGTGGTGGTGCTTCTTATTCCTTTGCTTGTGGTGGTGGCTGCTTCTTCTTCTTCTTCTTCTTCTTCTTCTTCTTCTTCTTCTTCTTCTTCTTCTGCTGCTGCTGCTGCTGCTGCTGCTGCTGCTGCTGCTGCTGCTGCTGCTGTTGCTGCTGTTGCTTTTGATGGTCCTCCTTTTGCTGCTGCTGCTGGTCCTTCTGATGGCGGTGTGGTTCCCATGGCATGGCATGTTAGTGGTGGTGGTCCTTCTTCTTCCTCTGCTGATGGTGGTGGTGATCCTTCTTCTTCCTCTGCTGCTGCTGCTGCTGCTGCTGATGGTCGTTCTTATTCCTCTGCTGCCGCTAGTGGTCCTCCTTCCTGTACTGGTGGTGGTGGTGCTGCTGCTACTTCTTCCTCTGCTAGTGGTGGTGGTGGTCCTTCTTTTTCCTCTGCTGGTGGTGGTGGTGGTGGTGGTGGTCCTTCTTTTTCCTCCATGAGGTCCATGAGGACCCAACACATTTTTTGCAAAGTTGGTCTATTTCCCCATCATATGTACACTTTAATATATACATTAAAGAAGAAATGTTTTTTTTTTAATAATGTGCATATTTTTCTACCAGGTCATTTCTTTTTTTTTTTCCTTTTATGTACCTGATAGGATATGAACGCTGGCGTCCAACACTCAGTGTTTCCAAGACATCCACTATGCCATGGGAACCCAGTGCAGCCATGAGCAAACAAGATATATTTGAACACAGTATTTCACTCCTAAAAAGTATTACCGATATCGACTTTAATGTGACCATTCTCATTCACAACGATAAGACGATAAAATCAAGTCTTGTGGACTTGTGGGAGTATCAGTCATGGCATGAAAGTTGTAGTAGGTGAGATGAAAGAGCTTTGGAGCGGTGGGGATTCCTTGGGTCTGGAGCCGCCTGTGGGAACCCTCCCCTGTGTTGCATGGTGACTGACACACGTGCTGCACCACCACCACCACCACCCATCCTGCAGCACGGGAAGGACTCAGCCCAGAGGCCCACGGATTCCTTTATTTGTTATTCACGGCGTCTTAACGTAGAAATCAAATTAGATCATCCAAAAAAGGATGGTGACCGTCTCTTGGCAGCCGAGTGTCCTCTAAGCCCTCACTTGTTCCTCACATGGGATTTTTAATTAGCAGAAAGCTTCTAACGGGGCGGAGCGGCGGCGGGGGGAAGAATCAAATAGGAGGGGGTACGGGGACCAAGGAAGACCGAGGACAAGTGTGTACTTTTTCTTTTCTTTTTTTTTACGTCCCATACAGTGTAGTCTAAATGTTGTTGTAAGTCACCGCCCAGCAAACAATTTTACCATCTTAGCGACAATGTGTGTGTGTGTGTGTGTGTGTGTGTGTGTGTGTGTGTGTGTGTGTGTGTGTGTGTGTGTGTGTGTGTGTATGGGGACAGTTGTCATTGATAATTAGAAAAGATAATTCTAAATACAGTAGCAGTCTGTGACGTCCTCACTCATCTCTACCGTACTCCTCGTTTTCTTTCCTTTTATTGCTTCTCTTTCTATTTCTCCCTCCTATACAACTCTGGAGAGAGAGAGAGAGAGAGAGAGAGAGAGAGAGCGGGGGGAGGGGGCGGGGGAATCAGCAAGAGTGTGACAGTTTGTTCAGCTTGTGTCCATATTTGGTGATATTGTTACTCTTATTGGTTTCAGAATAATTACAGAGATGACAAATATTAGAATAATAATAATGATCATAAGGAGCATTATTCTTTTTTTCATACCTACAATTCATGAAGCACACGCGCCCTCGGCCTAGTCCCCCTACCCTCTCCTAGTTTAATTTCTCCCCATGCCTCCCCTAGTCCCCCTACCCTCTCCTGTTTAATTTCTCCCCATGCCTCCCTTCCTCCCCGTCGGAAGCTTTCATTCTGCTAGTAAATTCCGTGTGAAGAACGAGTTCTTTCAGGACATTCGGCTACCAAGAGACGGTCACCATCTTTTTTGGGTGATTGTACTGTACCTATCACCTGAAGGGAATGCCGGTAAGTATTACACTCACTCTATCACACTTAAACATAATGCATAAATATATCACTTCTGCAGCCAAGTAATATGCAGTGCAGCTGGTGGACATGATAACTCAAGAAAAATCAACCCTCAAATGGTACGAGTAATGGTAAACTTAGGCGAGCGGAAGTAATGTTTCTCTGTGCCCGCTGGAGGTGCCACCGTTGCGGCGAGGCCAAAAGTTGAACGCTGATTGGACAATCCTCCTAGTACACAGATTACAAAGTCCTTGGAGCCACCCACTAATATATAAATCAAGTAACGAGCGTGAAGATTCAGGCAATTATAATTCAGATATTTGCAGGACACTTTACTAAACACTGCATTAAATTTAAAAGGACTGGTAGTCAAAGAACGAAAAAAATAAAATAAAATAAAAATATATATATAAATAAATAAATAAATAATATATATATATATATATATATATATATATATATATATATATATATATATATATATATATATATATATATATATATATATATATATATATATATATATATATATATATATATATATATATATATATATATATATATATATATATATATATGAAAACACATTCCACACCAGAATAAGGGAATACAGAAGACTAAGATGGGGCGATTATATGGAAATAATCTTAACCTACTACTCTCCAGACACTGACTTTATTTTTCATAAAGATATAACGTCTTTAAAAATCGTGACCTATACACTGAAGGAACAAGCAGTGAAATTGGTAAAGTGAATGAATCTAAGCCTAACGTAACTTACCTTGCCCTCAGATGAAAACGCTAATGTGATTTCATTATCCCAAAATTGTACCATTGAAATAGATGTCAACAGCAGACAGAAATACATAAAATACATAAAGGCCAAATATGAAATGGTGTCCTCAATTGGCTTACAATAAACAAACAGCAACACTCACCCACGCCTCGCCATTCCCCGTAGTGCACTCCCCACTGCCCGTTAAACACGTTCTCCTCTGCAGTACACTTCACCCACACATTCACTCCTTTTCCTCCCGTACCTCCTGCTCCTTTCCTGCGGCGGGGTGAGCGAGGGAGAACTAAAAAATTTGATTCTGTCACGAGCAACGATCACCACTTGTTTAAAAAAAAAAAAAGCGTCTTCTCTTGCCTGAAGCTGTCTCGTCTGAGTGACCGTCATCGGAACAGTCTTGCTTCGGGGATCTTATTTTTATTCCCTCAGATTCTGTTACAATAGACGGAATTTCTATTTTTTTTTTTTTTTACATATGTTTATTTTCTACTTATATGTTTATTTATATAATTATTTTATTGTATACTTATGTATATATATTATTTGTTATTGTTCTTTATTTCAACATTGCAGCCTTGCTCTCTATCTACATTCCCGGATTATGTGATTATGGAATGGATTTTTATTTGTCATTTACGTTTTATGTATTAATTTGACTTACTTCATTATCTATATGTTAATTTATATGCACACCGTCCTTATCTTGGTTTCCGTCTTTATTCCCGGTTTTGGAATGGATTTTTATTTATTTTCTTTTTATTTGTATAATTTTATCTATCTAATTTTCGATATGTTTATTTATTTGTCGTTGTTTAAATGTGCGTACAATCTTGTTCTTCGTCTCTATTCCCGGATTGTGTCATTGTGGAATGGACTTTTAGCTATTTTCTATGTTTATTTATTTTTGTTCATCTCACTATCTATATTTTCACCTATATATGTATTTGTGTACTTATAACTATTTATAGCTAATTCCATTCATCTCAACAGTACAATCTTACTCACTTTTCCGTCTCGCCTCGGTTACATCACGTCTCATCTTATGGCGATGCTATTAACAGTATTTTCTCTCAAGTGATGACCCTTTGTTCTGAGGGAATGCAGAGGACAGAGAAAGGATCGTTTAGTTAGCTATGCATCTATATAAGCAAATATCGAGATTGTTATTAGGCTATGAAGAAACAAAAAGAACAAGTGATTAGATTTACACGATGAGTGTTTTAATGCAATGTTGGGGAGGAAGAAAGTGATTAGTAGTGTTTCAGGTGAAGACAGAAAGTGTCGTACGGTAGTGTTGCACGGTGTGTGGCAATTAGATATACGAGAAGAGTTTTAGTTCAATGTTGAGAAGAAAGAATGTGACCAGTAAAGTGTTTAAGGTGAAGATAGAGAGCATTTTATGGTAGTATTGCACATGTTAAGAAAGAGGAGTGTGGCAGGAGTGATGAAACACTTGCCTTGTCCTAAAGAATCTTCGTCATGAAAATAGGAGTGCCTGGAGTGGAACGTGGATCTCTCTCTCTCTCTCTCTCTCTCTCTCTCTCTCTCTCTCTCTCTCTCTCTCTCTCTCTCTCTCTCTCTCTCTCTCTGCCGTATTATCATTCTTTCATCGGGACTGTTTTCAAAGGTCACAGAGATGATTAGTCAGACTCCCAGGAGTTTCTTTTTTTCTTTATGTTGATGCAGAATTCTTGTTAAACTTGCACTAGATTCATGAAAACATCCTTGAAAATCTCCGTAACTTGCAGTACAGAGTGTTAGGAAATGAGATAAAGAAATGTGTAGGAATACGGCCTCTCTCTCTCTCTCTCTCTCTCTCTCTCTCTCTCTCTCTCTCTCTCTCTCTCTCTCTCTCTCAGCGGACGTGCCTGGCGCTGCGGGCTCCCCCTGTCTATTTTATTCTCGGAGCGTGAGTGGCAAATCCCAAGTCCTCAGTCAACGCTCCAATGATTTGATTACCTGTCTCACTCCCCGCGCGTGCTGGCTTGAACCGAGGACCCCGAGGAAGGAGAGGAAGGGGGGGAAGGAAGGAAGGAGGGGGAGGAGGATGAGGAGGTGAGGTGTCCGCGGGGGGAGAGCCAATTTTCCGGTAGTGGTGGCAGTTGAGGGAGAGGGAGGCAGGGAGAGAGAGCCGCGCACGTGGGCAGTTTAACTCAATTACTTTCTTCCCGCTGTTAACTGCAGGAAGCGAAGGGAAGGGAGCGTGCTAGACTACCGACGCACCTGTAGACTGAACCTGTACCTGTACCTCCTGCTCCTCCTCCTCCTCCTCCTCCTCCTCCTCCTCCTTTTCCTCTTCTTACAACCACATGATAGGGAAATATCTAAGAAAATGTGCTAGTCTATCAAGACACCTGTAGACTGAACCTGTACCTGTATTTTCTCCTCCTCCTCCTCCTCCTCCTCCTCCTCCTCCTCCTCTTCCTTTATGTTTTTAGGTGTCTGTATTAATTAAATTTATCATTATTATCATTTACGAAAATGTTAAGCTCAAACCATAAAGAATTTTATTTTGTTTATCTACACTCTTTGTCAATAAAATTTATATTATCTTTTGCACCTCTTCCTCCTCCGCCTCCTCCTCCTCCTCCTCCTCCTCTTCCTTCTCCTTCTCTTCTTCTTCTTACTCCTCCTTCTTTTGTTCCTCTTAATAGTTTTCTTCTTCTTGCAGTTGTAAAAGGGAAATGTTTACTACACTCGTAAATAAAGGTAGGCGAGAGTCGAGGCCCGAACCAACAAGCGCGAGGAAAGAACGTTACCATTGAGCAAAAGTAATTATCAAAAGTCATGATGTTATTTTATGCTTTCAGTTTATTCCGTTTTCTTGCTTTCTTTCTCCTCCTCCTCATTCCTTTCTTTCATCTTGTTCTTGTTTTTTTACCTTTGTGTGTTTTTATTTTCGTATGTTGTTGTTGTTGTTTTTGTTGTTATTATTATTTTTTTTTCTTTTCTTCTTCTCCTCCTTCACCTCCTTCTCCCCCTCCTCCTCCTACTCTTCTTTCTACTCCTCTTAACCTACCTATTCTTCCTCCTTCTCTTCCTTCACCTCTTTATTTTTGTTCTTGTTATCATCTTCCTCCTCCTCCTCCTCCTCTTCCTCCTCCTCCTCCTCTTCCTGCTACTACTACTACTACTACTACTACTACTACTCCTTCATTTCCCTTTACGTGTACGCTGCAGCTATACGGGAGAGAGAGAGAGAGAGAGAGAGAGAGAGAGAGAGAGAGAGAGAGAGAGAGAGAGAGAGAGAGAGAGAGAGAGAGAGAGAGAGAGAGAGAGAGGAAGCGAGAGAGGAAGAGGGTAGCTCAAGAATGCAAAGAGGAAGGAAGATTAAATGAAAACAAAGAGGGGAGAGATAAAGAGGATAGGAAGGAAGAGGAGGAGGAGGAGGAGGAGGAGGAGAAGGAGGAGGGGAAAAGTTGGTAAAAAGTGGAAATTATGAAGATTATTAACAAAGAGTATGTTTTTCCTTTTTTCTTCATCTTTACCTCCCTCTCTCCTACTTCCTCCTATCCTCCCACCTCTCTCTCTCTCTCTCTCTCTCTCTCTCTCTCTCTCTCTCTCTCTCTCTCTCTCTCTCTCTCTCTCTCTCTTTCTCTGCCATTGCCCCAGGACACGCAGGTAGGAAATAATCTAATAGCATCACAATTTCTTATTAACGCACCACCGGTCTGTGTGTGTGTGTGTGTGTGTGTGTGTGTGAGTGTGTGTGTGTGTGTGTATGTGTGCGTGTTCGTGAGGAGCGCACGCGAGGGTCCTTCCGCCGCCCGGGGCTCCCCACGTCAGGTGTTTTGTGGTCGCCTCAGGTAATTGTGTTACCGGCAAGGACTGAGGGGCAGGTGACCACTTTCACTATCAACCACCACCACCGCCGCCACTGCCACTACCACCACTACCATCACCACCACTATCATCACTATCACTACTACCACTACCATTACCACGACCACCACCACTACCATCACCATTACTATCACTACCATCACCATCACCATCATTACTATCACCACCATCACCATCACCACCATCACTATCATTATCACTATGACTACCATCACCATCACTATCATCACTACAAATACGTACTGCCATCACCATCACTACCATTACTAGCACCATCACTCTAACATCACTCCTACTATCACCATCATTACGGTAACATCACTGTTTCATCACCATCACCACCACAACCATCACCGCTACCATCAGCACGTTAACACTACTGTACTGTCACTATTACTATCACCATCACTGCGGTACCATCATCACCATCACTACGAGTATCATCACCATTACCATTCCATCTTCCCTACCATTGTTGTTGTTCTTGCTGTTGTTTCTCTTATTCATTATTTGGCAATACTAAGAAATTATTGAAGGCCCCAGATGTTTGAGTATGAACTGGCTAACTACTGTGGCTTTGGTGGAGGACTTCTAGCTGGAATAATAAGTGTTTACGTATAGTTTAGCATTGCCCTCTATTGGCGAACTTTAAAACTATAATGGCGAGCATGACACCCACCATGTCCTCGGAAACGAAAAAAAAATAAGGAATCAGATGAAAATAACCTACCATATCTATTATTTTATATAATTTATCTACTTGTATGTATGTGTGTAGGTGACGCAAATCGTAAAAACTCTAAGGATAATAGGCAGATGAATACAGTACTTAATGAGTTTCATTTCAATAGTCTCTAGTACAGGTTATTAATTTCAAATTTGTTTTCATAATCCTAGTAATAATTTAACGATGAACTTACAGCATCAATGGGAAAAACAACCATGAAAACCCTGCTAATCATCTATGAGAGAGGAAAGCATGTGAAAATACAATCTTTTAATCTTCTCATTGTTATTCATATTTGTTTCATTTTTCTGTTATGGGAAAAAAGTTGCAAATAGGAAGAAAAGAAAAAAGAAAAGATAACAACCTCCATATAATAATAATTCCGAGATTTTTTTTTTAACCTAAAGGAATGCTCATGAATATAAAAAATTTTCTTGCCTCTTGGTTACGTAAGTAAAATTCTACATATATTTTTTGCAATCAATTAAACTTTAGAACAAGAAAATTAAATCAAATTGTAATCTACAAGTTGTTAAATTAGATGTTGATGTATGGAGATGAAGGAGGCGCGCGCGGCATAATATCCTTTGGTTTACAAAGGAAAATAATCATAATCCCTGTTTCTGCTGGGCCAACCACATGAAAAATCCCAATCACAAAACTTTGTAGATTAAGAGGAAATATGTCAGAATTGATGATATTATGTATTTTGAGAAAAATTCTTTGTTAATTTTTAGATCCAAAAATTATTAATAGACAGTGTTAGAATCCAGGAGTACGTAGGACCTTTAGCAAAAATGTTCAAGAAGAATTTGTGAATGTGAAAGGGTGATAAACTATTAAGGATATTGCAAAATTATGTCTTATAGTTAGGCGGAGGAATAATTCCTGGGATGATCGGCGGCCAGTATGTAATCCTAGGCGCGAGATTTCGGCGTCAGAGACTGATTGATTGACATCGTTGTCCACAGGTACGGTCGTCAGGGCCCGAAACCCTGTATTGTTTGAAGGCTTTGTTCATATGAAAATATCCATTTTTGGGCCTGTATGTATTAATTATTTGAGAGACTGATTGACATCGCTGTCCACAGAGAGAAGAAGGGTGTAAAATTCCCAGTTAGGAAACAAAACTTAGAATGTAAACAGATTAGGCAATATTGTCTTTGATAAGGTAGGAGTCAAACACCAATGATTGAATGTAACAGCTAAACAATTAGGATGTTTTCCACCAAAAATTAAGGTAAACCCCTGAGGCACTAATTAATTGTTATAACTTATTCATTTTTTTTTTTTTTTTTTTTATCATGAACTGATTAGTTGTCATTAGTTATCAGTATAGGAGGTCCCATAACTCTAAGGTAACAGAACTAATTTCTAGAAATATAATTGCGAATAATATATATATATATATATATATATATATATATATATATATATATATATATATATATATATATATATATATATATATATATATATATATATATATATATATATATATATATATATATATATATATATATATATATATATATATATATATATATATATATCAACAGCAACTTCCAGTACCAACTATAAATTAAATACCTCAAAAGTTAAACCATTTAATTAAAACAGAAAGAAACATCAATCAACATTCACAACATCCCTACCCCCCTCGTGACATTTCCTCAGTCACTAACCATTCTAATACATTTCTTGTTATACGACCACCTCCGAACCTTGTAAGGACTAGACATAGCAGTATCTATTCAGTTTTATCCCCTTCTTTCTTAGAAATGCCTATAGTGATTTCATACATTGATTTTAGAGCTTTGAATTGTTGTTCATTGCAGTGAAGGGTTTAAGTGGACTTTCCAGACCTTCGTTTTTAACTCTTATCTTAATAAAACCTTCACTGTTCTCATAACAAACGAACCAGCCAACACACCCGGGCAAGGAGCTCCATCGTGCGTACTGCAGAGGCTCTTTTCCTGCAGCTTTAGACCATATTCTGGAACTATTCGCTTTCTCACTACGACTATATTCAGTCTACAGAAATTATTAACCTGGTTCTTAAGTTTTTTTTTTCTTGTTAATAATGAATAAATCTTATTAATCTGCTACGTAAGATTAAGTTAACCAAACAAAGATGGCCGACCGTCGAGCCAGAGCCCGCCACCTCAAGAATTATCATTAAGGATGTTCTCGATGACTTGAGTGACTCTGAACTATTGAACATATATAGATTAGACCTGCAGGAGTGTTACTTGTGACATATTTGGCGGGAGATGCCTTGGAGAACCCCACAGGAAGGAATGATGCACTGACGCTGGTAATTAAAGTAATAATTAAAGTGATATTTAGCCAATGGGAAATGCATCTCTGCAGCAATGGTGACGTTGGACCTTCATGTGACCTGTTGTTGTCGTGTCTCATTTACCTTCTTAGTAACAGAGCCCCATGCAGCTTTTTGTGTGTGTGTGTGTGTGTGTGTGTGTGTGTGTGTGTGTGTGTGTGTGCCAGGCTACATCTTCCTTCATATACTGACTGGACGAGTTGGGAAAGTCTCACCATCGATCCAGCTGGGCTTCCTGTATTGGTCTTTTCGGCCTTAGGGAGTCATCTCCTCCTCCATACTGAAGAAAAAGGACAGGAAAGGAGGCGCTGCTGAGTGGGAGTGGCAGGGCAACACTGGCTCAAGAACGCAAACACTGCGAGAAAATACCCGCCTTGCGCGGGATCTAAATAGCTTATTAATAAACACAGATTTATGCGCTCATATTCTCACAAAATCAATGACAAATTATAATTTTTACTTAATAAAAAAAATGTAAAAAGATTGCACTATTAACTCAAAATTGAGAAATATAAAATTTTACTGTTTTATTCTTTCACCATTTCATACTGGGACTTGAGTCTCAACACAACTTGAAGACCGCTTAAGAGATAAGCATAAGTCTAAGCAGAAGGCAGAGACCAACTTTGGGAATCTTTAATTTTGAGTTTTTTTTTTTTTTATTTATTTATTTATTTATTTTTAGGATCAGTGAGAAACGTATATCACCTTAATTAATGACATCCTGGTGCTTACTTTTAAGACTGCTCACAACGCTAGGTTCCTTATTTTTCACTGTTTTTTTTTTTTTTTTTTTTTTGCTGTATTTCATATATTTCATTATATATATATATATATATATATATATATATATATATATATATATATATATATATATATATATATATATATATATATATATATATATATATATATATATATATATATATATATATATATATATATATATATATATATATATATATATATGTGTGTGTGTGTGTGTGTGTGTGTGTGTGTGTGTGTGTGTGTGTACTTTAAGACATATAGTTTTATTACAATTATATGATAGGGTAGATGACTAAGGAATTATTCTATCTAGTGCAAATAAATAATTTAATATTACTTCAAATTCAGAGACTGCTGGACGGTTGTAAAGAGACTATGAAGGATGCACTGTATGTAATAATAGTTTCCTCCGTCAACAGGCAGTGTGGAGACATGCAGATCCCTTGATCTTCAGTGGTGCTGTTCATTCATATAATAAGGAGGTAATATTGACAAAACTCTAACTTGGTATAAGCCTGAGTGATGAAAAGGCATTTTATTTTTTTTTTTTTTTACTATATGCTCTCAAAATATTTCACCAGTTTCCATCTTTTTTTTTTTTTTTTGCATTTCTTATACCAGATTAGAATTTTCCCAATAGTGCTTGCACTTTTGTCATATTCCTGCTGAACATAGCAAGCCTGTGTCAGACAGCATAATCATTTTTCTGCATTACCAGCCTATTCGGCCTAAGTATTTCACGGTCTGTAGCTCTATATTCTGTCCATTCCCATAATAACTTTTTTTTTTTCGATTTTACCTCTGGTTTTCCTAATTTATCAGGGCTAGTAAGATGCCTCCTACCGAAGGACTTTGGTTTTGGCATTTGGCATCCCCATAATATCTGCGTTCCCCCAATTCCTTTCTTTCTTTCTCTCTCTTTCTCTCGCTCTCTCTCAGTAGCACGTGGAAGAGGCAATTTCGGACTGACGCAGGAATACAGAACCTTCCTTCCCCTTTATCATTTTATTATCATTATATTCCAGTACATTGTAATAGAAAAAAGATAAGAGCAAGTGACAAAAAAAAAAAAAAAAATAGACGACGTAAGACAAAGTGGGAACAGACAAAAGGAGGACAAGAGTGGAGATTAATAATTCGTGACTGAATTTGAGATCAAGATTAAGGTAAGTGGAAGTGTTTAGGTTTGGTGAGTTGTGTTGTGGTGTATGTTCCTGTGTGTCTGGGTGTTGATGTGTGGTATTAAGGTGTCTTTTTTATCAACAGGGAGTGTTTCTGACTGTAGTATAGCTTGAGATAGCACTGGTATATGGCTTTTTTTTTCTATTCCTCCTTTCCTTCTACCTTTCTTACTCATATTTATCTCTTTTCTATCATCCTTTCCCTTCTTGTATATTAGGATGATATTGAAATGACAGCTTTTTCATCAATGGGGTAGGTTAGGTGTGGTTTGGTTTAGATTAAGATTTGTTACATTAGGTTTAGATTAATTCAGCTCATTAATTTTACTGTTGCTGCCTTTTTTGTGTAGACGATTTGAAAAAAATAAATAAATAAATTTGCCCAGAAATAAACTATTGAAGTCTGGAAATTGATAGGGTAAGGTTATCTCCATAATCTCCAGGGATTATATTGAAATAACATTAGTAACTCTATCTGAGGGTTTTATTAGTCTTAGATTAATTCACTTCTTTCATTCATTTCATTGTAGATCCTTCCATAAAATTGCAGTTTAACACAATACACCCTATCTTGTTTTTTCTTTTCCCCTATTCCCAACATGCTTGTGGATTTTGTGGGTAAGCAAGGATTTTGGCTGGGGAAAACCAAAATGAGGCATTTTTGACATTCCTGAAAAATCTAAGGATGAGAAACGGTATATTTTGAAAACGGTAAATTTCTAGGCTATCCTAACCTAACTGACCCCCTGGACCCCCAACCTTAAAGTCTATAACCTAACATAACATTAACCTAAACTAGCCTGGGGGCTTTACCCTCCCTGGACACCCCGCCCCCCCACTTTTAAGGATTCTAGCATAATGTAACCTAACTTAACCTAACATTACCTAACCTAACCAAACATAACATTACCTAACCTAACATAAACTAGCTGAGGGACTTCGTCCCCCCCTGGACCCCCTTATGCATACTAATCTAACCTAATATTACACCAGCACACCACACTAACAAGAATGATTCAGAAGTACTCAAAATCAAGATGTACAAATTCCTGGGTTTCCCACTGTAGTGCAGGAAAAAAGTTGAGTAGACCCAAATCGCAATCTGTGCACTCGTCTGACACCACGGTAAAGGTAGAACTGACAGGGCAGCTCCCCTGCTGCTCCTCATGGAGGACTACATGCAGACTAATTCCAAATTACACAGGCCATTTGAATTAGTGGCACTATGTGCAGTACAAATGTGTCACACATAAAGCCCTATATGATTACATATTAATATGACAATGAATCTGCATCTAGTGCAACAAAAATATCAGTCAGTAATTCAATGATGAATAAAATACCCACCACAGGATTAGTTACTCTGGTGGCATAATGCAGTCACAGTACCCATATACCAACATACTAATACACACACAGTGCTGATTAAGCCACCACAGAGTCAAGATGAAGGATGAAGGCGAGGACATCAAGATAAATTTTGAAAATTCGTTTGCAAGTTGTTTGTTATTCGTGCCACATGGTGTAACTATTAGAAATCTTCCAAATGATGTGGTCTAAAACTTGAGCATGATAATAAGTGCTATGGGTGTATTGTGTTAAACTGCGCTAGAACTATCCCTTTATTGTGTAGATCATTATTTTAAAAAGCATGTTTTTTTGCCCAGATATAAATAGTCACTGTCTCAAAATTAGTTGGTTAATGTTATTTCTGTAAAAACCCAATATTTCCCAACAGCAGGACACGACACTAGTGGTGGTGATAGAGAACTTGAAGAAGGAACTACCATGAGTTCCAGTAGAGGGAGGCTTTGCTTTAGGCCACCAAAACTGAGGAGTCTTAATTAAGCCCAATATCATAGTCACTTTCTATTGTTGTGATTATTACCATCTTCAGGTTGGCAATTTCTGAAACCAAGAAAACAATGACTGTGAAATCAGATCAAAGTGTGGGTAGTGCCAGTTAGTAAGGCTTTTGGTGAGGAACATTTCCAAACAACTGGGAAATCAGGCCTTAGAGAGGAGAAGAGAGGAAATTAAAGAGAGGTTGTTTCATTAGGAGAGAAACTGAAGCACAAGAAATTGATGTACAGTCCTCCCTTGTTAAGCATGATTTCAGTTTCCACTGTTTCACTTTTACACAAATTGCTGTCTACAACAAATTCAAATAACAGGTGATGAGAGGCAACCTACCAGTGTTTTTTTTTTTTTTTTTTTATATATATAAATAAAATGTTTTCAGCCATATTCCTTACTTAACAAGGTTTTGGATGCCCAGGTGTGCTCTTAAGGGGAGCACTAATTTTACACAGATTTTCCTAATCCATGGCTGTCTCTGTTATCTAACCCCTGTGAATAATGAGGAATCACTGTAATTGGTGTAGGTAGGCTGTGCAGTGCTGACTAAAAAACTGTTGGGCTTTAGTGATTCCTAAAACACAAGAGAAAAAGCTGTGTATTGACAGGATAGGTAAAGATGACTAAAAATCTTGTAGATATTATTGTCTCTGTTGTCTTGGTAGGCAGTATGTCAGACTTGCATGTTATTGTGACATGTCTAGAGCTCATTCCTTGGTAAGTCTCTCATGGCCTGTTTATCTTGCCTTCAGATCAATTTCTCAGTGTTTCCATGATGTTCTCTACTCTAAGGAGGCATGATATGTTAAATAAATCTGTCTATGTACCAGATTGACAGTGCAATACAGAGTGGCCCAGACAAAGCACCACACACACATACACACATCATTCATCAGCCTTGTTGGCCCATGGTGGAAAGGGACAGTTTCATGGACCACCCTACTACCCCTAGGAGCTTAGGCATAATAAAGCTGGCCACACATCCACAGCAAGGCCCCACAGCATTCCCTTGCCCCACACCATCTCCAATCCTGAGACCACCCTACTACACCTAATGAGTTTAGGCATAGCACAGTTGAATAAATGGATGTATGTAGAAACATTAATGTAGCTTTTATCTGTGAAATCTTAACAGAAATTGTCAGAATATCATGGCAAGTGGAAACAACAGTGGACTTGGTTCTTCAATATTCCGTGGAACATTGCATGGAAACAGTAGTAATTTGGGAGGTGGCAGCAGCAACAGCAACAACAGCCACCACCAGCACCACCACCACCATCAGCACCACCACACAGCCAGCCACAGCCACCATTTGCCACAAGCTGGAGTGGTGAGTATGTAGGTCCTCTTGACAGGTTTCAGAGGTGTGGTGTCATGAGAATCCCACTGCTGCTGAACCTTAGTGACAAGAAGTGAGGTAGTAAATAAGTAAGGTCAGGTAATAAAGAACTTGCTTGAATGCATGTAAATCACAGATCAATATAAATTCATGTCATTAGGGCTCATAGTTTCAGATTTTATCCTCTCATTAGTCAATTAACTTACTTCAACTTGATTACATTTTTGCATTGTCTTGTGTCACTTGTTATTGTCACTGAGAAATACTGAAAATATGGTGAAATTTATGGCTGGAATATTTCACTTCCATGCCTGTGTTTACCATGCTATAATAATTAATTGATATATGGTGGTGCTTATTTGGACAAAATTGATACAAATGAATAGAATACTTGTTATCAGGGAAACTCAAACCACATCAGCAGTACCATAATATTCCTGAACATTTTGAGAAAGAGGAATGAGAGGACTATTGGCATACTTACTGGTATCATGCTGTGGAGACTATAAGTAAGAAAACATTGCAGGTCACAAGTTACCAAGTGGCTTCATGTATAACATTTTGAACATTTATTTATAGCCTGATTACAAACTGGCAAAGCCTTCTAATAAGCAAATGAAATGATGATGTATGCAAGAATGTGAATTAAGATGCTACAATCAAATAGAGTAAGGAAATGAAACTGCATTACTTGGAAGACAGATAGAGAATCTTTTGTATGGAGTTAAGTTAGTAAGCCTCAAAATCTGGAAGTTTTCAAGTGCTGACGATAGCTATAATTTACAATGAGCATATCTGATTAAATATAAGGACAATACTTCTGCAAGACAGGCTAACCCTCACCCTTCCCAGCAGCCCACTGCCCCACCACCACAGCCTACACTGGGGCCCATGTCCATAAACTCAGATGAGAGTCCACGAGGAAGGGGCACGCCAAGGGTAGGAATGCCTCAGCACAGTTACCATTGTTCATGTTGATATGTGTCAATTAAGTCAGTTTTGCATATTGTCATTTACATTCTTAATGGATGTTTGCTTGATGCAGTAATGTAATTATCACCGAAGTATGTACACACTGTCACTACTGAAGAAAATTGACATTGTTATGATAGAGATAGATGTTCATTGTGGTGAGTATAAACATGCAGTTTTGTGTAAAAATGTATTAAAAATCTTTTTAAAATATGTAGTGAATGGAGTGTGTATGTTGTTCCTTTGCAATTCTTTGCCTTTCAGAGTCCTGACCACATGTCAAACATCATGGCCAAGCTGTGGTTTGACCATAATGTTGAGTATGCCCTTTCTTCCCTGAAGAAGGAGGAGCATGAGAAGCGCACCCGGGACCTCCGCAAGCAGCTTGAGTACATCAGTGACACCAACTGGAAGTACTCCCCCGTGGAGAAGTACATCGGTCAACAGTAACTGCCTGGCTGTATGTATGTGTGTATATCAGAGTATACTTGCAACACCTTCAATATTTGTCTGAAAACTGACATTTCCCTTTTTTGGTGGAAATATAAACGAATGATCTCAAAAAATGGGATATTGGTGTTTTGTTTGTGGTGACTACTGAGAAGCCTTGATAGATGGTTCCAAAGAGAAGGTGTACTTTACTTGTTTTGTAGTGTAACTCAGATTGTGATGGCATGTCTGTGAAAAGAGAGCAAATTCATGGCACATAATTGTGTATGAAAATTAAAAGAAAATTATAGATACAAGAGAACTTTGTCTTGTGAGATTCACCACATGACCAAATAACAAGTTTTATGAACAAAGAATTCTAGAAGACAAGCAGCATAATGATCACTCTGGTGCAGAAAGCCATGAGGTATGCTGCTGGGGGTAGCAAGAGCACCCAGCTTGAAGAGACAGTGAGCTGCAGACCAAAGCTGGAGGACTTTGTGTCGACAAGTCTCTCGGGACCAGAGACGAAGGAGTTTGAAGGACTGGTGACGTCCACAGACTGTTCATGTGTTGTTATTGACCAGGATGTTTACTGTGATCCATCAGACTTCCCACCAAACAGGAAGGTGTCCGTGGGTGTCAGGGTGAGAGGCTTGGCTCAGAGGGGAGGCAAACATGAAATGTGGCGAGCAAAGAAAATAGAGGTAGTACAGGAAGACTGGGATGCCAGCCTTTACTGCTCAGCAAGAATCAGTGGTGATGGAAAGAAATCCACTGCATGCGTTGCTGCTGGTGATTGTGAAGCAACACCATGCAAAGACCTTGCTAAGGTGATCCCAGGGAGTTTCAAGAGGGATTTTTTGTCCTCAGTGTCATCAGGATCTTTCCAGCCAAGATGCTTACCTGACTGCAGTGAAGCTTTGGCCAGGACAGGACCATCAAAAGCTGTCATTGGAAAGGTGACTGGTATATATGGGGATACCGTTACTCTCAATGACAGTGTTTGCTGCAGCCTGGCTAGTGCAAACACCAGCATGGATTTAGTAACAGGCAAGAGTGGTGCTGTTTTTATATTTGTTCATTTAGGGATATTTAGCCAATGGTAGTCTAATGGATACAGCAACACTGAAAAATCTTACACACACACATACACAAGAGAGGAGGGGGAGGTCTTAAGGAGGAAGGAGGAAGGGAATATATATATATATATATATATATATATATATATATATATATATATATATATATATATATATATATATATATATATATGCATGCAGCTTTACCCTTAGAAATATAGGTAACTGGAATACACGAGAAGTGAGAGAGAGATGAGGAATATTTATCAACGAATGGAAAAACCTGACAAACATTTGATACAGAGATAGGACTATAGGAGTGTTTGCTACAACTAGATAAACACACACACACACACACACACACACACACACACACACACACACACACACACACACACACACTTACAATAGAGACAAAAAAGTTTAGCTTCCCTCATAGAAGCATGGAATGGACTGGAGAAGAAAGTGGTCTGTTAGAGGAATATTCATGATTTTAAAGAAGGATTAGATAATAGTTGATTAGGAGACAGGACACTACAAGCATAGCACCTCTCCCATATGTTACAACTAGGTGCACACACACACACACACACACACACACACACACACACACACACACACACACACTTTAATCATGCATAGGAAAGAAAACTTGTGTAATGAAGAACCTGCATATAAATCACAGATCAGTATGAACTCATGTCATTAAGGCTCATAGTTTCTCATTTTATCCTCTCATTAGTCCATTAATTGACTTCAGCTTGATTACATTTTTGCATTTTTGCATTGTCTTGTGTCACCTGTAATTGTCAATGAGAGATACTGAAAATATGATGAAATATATGGCTGAAATATTTCTTTCCCCTGCCAGTGTTACTCTACCATAAGAATTCACTGTTGATACATGGTGGTATTTATTTGTAGAAAAATTAGGCAGGTGGGTGGAATAGATAGCTGGGAAACTCAAGCCACACCAGGAGTATTATAACATTCCTTAATATTTTGACTTTAGCTCTTCAGAGAGAGTAACAAACATATAAGATTGGCTGTACCTATATGCTGTATTGGCTATATAGTTGTGTATGCTCCCCACTCCTCTTGATGGACCTCACAAGACATCTGAGAATGGAAGAGGGTAGATATATCACATCAGGAGAAGCAATCTTCAGGAAGGGTACACTAATACATCACTGATCATGGCTCATCCTTTGATCCTTTACATGGTTGGCAGTCAGGATATGCAGGGAGTAGCACCTCATTTGGCCTTTTTTTTTTTTTTTTTTTTTTACAGTATATTGATTATGTTGCCCTTGACCAGTGCCCTTCTTACATAAAGAAATAAAAAAAGTGATTCCTGTTGTAAGATGACTATTGAAATATTAAAGAATATATAGTACTCCCACTTTGGCCTGAGTTCCTCTCAGTTATTTCACTTGTATTTCTCTACAGTCAAGTGTGCATCAATATTGTGACTTAGTGCACGGGCAAACATGTCAAGCGTAAGTGTGTGTGCCTGAGCGTGATGGCAGTGTAGACACCCCCACGCTGTGCCCCTTTTTGAAGTTCATTATGGTGGATTTTCTACCTTCATAAATTTTAAGCATTCATGACTGTATTCCTGGGTTAAAATTTATAGTAGCCTTATGTTTGAAAAGTTCCCTAATTTCCTCTTGTGTTCATTTAGTTTTACTTTACATGTTACTTTGATTTTCTTGTGCATTTATAATTTAATTTTCTTCCTTTTTATGCCCAGGAGACTGGATAGTGTGTGATGTAGATGGTAATTCCTGTGTTACTGGTGAGCCCAGTGAGGCACAAGGGATCATCCAGGTGTCTTCTTTCAAGCCGTTGAGAAAGAAGAGAGTGAAAGGAGAGGTCACTCATTCTTACCGGACACATTTCATTGTCAATGATGAGGTGAGCATTGGCACAAGGATACCATGGTACAGGGAGGTCCCGATGATACAAGCAGTTAGGTTCCATTTGAATTGCTTGTGTAGTGAATTCTCATATAACAAAAAGTTAAGTTCCATTTGAATTGCTCATATAGCAAATTTTCATAGAACAAAACACATAATTAATATGAAAAAGGGATTAGGTTCCATGACCCTTGTCAAAGATAAGTTTTCAAGCTGGAACTTACAATACCAAATGCAACAAGTATGTCAATATTACAGGACTGTCAATAAAGTAACCTGAAAGAGGAAATAGCAATCATACAAAGAACATGATTTCGTGTTAATTAAACATATAAAATGTATGTAACACTCACCAATGCATAGTTAATGCATCAAGGAGGGTAACTCACTCACCACTCCTGTGCCTTTTAACAATTTCTACCTTCTTTGTGAGTGTTATCTCACTTAGCCTTACTGTTATGACTTGCACTGGAACTCATTGGCCACTTGGGAGGCATAGTTAGCACTTGATAGGCAAAATAAGGCACAGTCTATATACCACGTGGTCAGCCACACACACAACACCACACCAAAGATAGTGAATGAAAGAACACACCAGCAGTAACACTGTAACACATACAAGCAACGTTCAGTCACATAAAGCACTGTACAATGTACTTGTATTGTAAATATTCTTGCAAGTACAGCCCTTACAGTAAGACTGTAAGGGCGGGAGTCTGAGAGACACTGAGTTCAGTTTAAAAGAGGACTAGCAGGAGAATGAATGGTAGGTAGGGGACGAGGAAGAGGTGTGTGGTTGTCTTCCAGGACTCACAAACTTGTCTTTTTTGCATCTGAATCATCATACATTACCATACAGCCTGCAGCTTACACCTGCAGTGCTGGAAGACAACCATGCACCTCTCCCCTGTCTTACTGCTTGTTATTATACTCGTAAGCAGGAGAGTGCAGGAAGGTGCGTATTGTAAACTTTGTAATTTTAGTTACCTCAGACTGAAGCTCGTATCATCAGATTTTTGAGCTTGTATTAAAGAACACAGTCCCTAATTTACACATCTCATATGTTCAGTCTCTTATATAATGGGACCTCCCTGTACTAAGATGTTATTATTTTATATCACATGGCATCAAATTCCAAATTATTTAATGGCAAAATAAGAAGCAACTATTCTATATATGAATGGAAACCATAGTCTCTCAACATTTGCTTTTCATTTATTGATGGATGTTCACAGAGGATTATGAGGAATTTGTGAATTCCAGCCCCTTGAAAACTTATGCTCTTGTGGACAAGTGGGTGGAATGCCAACATTTCAGTTGTAACCAGTGATGTATATGATTAGGATTGTGAAAGTGCTTGAACACACCAAACAAAGCAGTACACAGGCACCACATGTCACCAATGGGATGGTCTTGATTGGAATTCATAGGACAGCAGCCACTGCCTGAGAAGAGAGTGATTGAGAAACATGACAGTGAACATTGTAACGACACCAAACCCTGATAACTTTGTGTCAAATTTGTATTGTAGTTATGGTGGCAATAGATAGTGTTCAATGGCTGGTTGGGCTGGGACTGTTTGTCCCAGAAACATTCACACACTTGTCACCTCACACCACAGCTGCCCACACATAGGCCCATCAAGAGCAGAATGCATAAGATTTTTCCATTACCCACAATGGACCTCAGAGAGGCTCAAGTAACTAAGGGATATATATATATATATATATATATATATATATATATATATATATATATATATATATATATATATATATATATATATATATATATATATATATATATATATATATATATATATATATATATATATATTTAAGATCCAGTTCCTAAAGAGAAGCCAAAGGGACAATCAAGTCATAGGAAGGTGGAAATACAGAAGTAGGCAGGGAGTTTCAGGGATTACCAGAGAAAAGGATGAGTGATTGAGAATACTGGTCAACTCTTGCATTAGAGAGGTGGACAGAATAGGGGTGAGAGAAAGTAGAAAGTCTTGTGCAGCAAGGCTGCAGGAGGAGGTGAGGCATGCAGTTGGCAAGATCAGAAGAGCAGTTAGCGCAGTGGAAGATAACAAGAGATGCAACATTATGGAGATGAGAAAGAGGTTGAAGGCAGTCAGTTATGGGAGAGGGAGTTGATAAGATGAAATGCTTTTGATTCCACCCTGTCTGGAAGAGTGGTATGAGTGGAACCTCCTCCTCCCTTGTGCATGTGAACCATATTCTATTCTCGACAGGTAAGGCCCCTGTACAGAGTTAACAGCTGGGGAGGATGAGAAAAATTGGCAGAGATGACTCAGAACACCAAACTTTATAGAAGCTGTTTTACTTACAGATGAGGTGTGAAATTTCTAGTTTAGATTATTAGTAAAGGACAGACCAAGGATGTTCAGTGTAGAATAGGGAGACAGTTGAGTGTCATTGAAGAACAGGTTATGTTGAGTTGATGGATAGAGGAATTGAGTTTGAGGCTTTCAACAATAATAAGTTTGCTCTGCCCCAGTTTGAAATTTCAGAGATATCAAAAGTCAGGCATTCTGTGGCTTCCCTGCTTGAGCTGTTTAATTCCTGAAGGACTGGACATCTATGAAAAGACATGGAAAAATGTATGGTGGTATCATCAACATAGGATTGGATAGGAAAAAAAAAGTTTGTTTAGAATATTATTGATGAATAACAGGAAGTGAGTGAGTGACAGGATAGAACCCTGAGGAAAACCGTTTTTGATAGAGTTAGAAAAACAGTGACCATCTACCACAGCAGCAATAGAATGGTCTGAAAGGAAACATAAGGTGAAATTACAGAGAGAATGATAGAAGCTGTAGGAGGATAGTTTGGAAATTGTGCCAGACTCTGTCAAAAACTTTTGACATGTCTAAGGCAACAGCGAATGTTTCATCAAAATCCCTAAAAGAGGATGACCAAGACTTAGTAAGGAAAGCTAGATCACCAGTAGAGCAGCTATGATGGAATCCATATTGGCAGTCGGGTAATGAAATTGTGAAGTGATAGATGTTTGAGAATTTTCTTGTTGAGAATAGATGTAGAAACTTTAGAGAGGCAAGAAATTAAAGCAATAGGACAGTGGTTTGAGGGATTAGAACGGTCACCCTTTTTAGAAGCAGGCTGAATGTAGGCAAACTTCTAGCATGAAGGAAAGGGAGATGTTGATAGACAGAGTTTAAAGAGTTTGACTAGGCACAGTGCAAGCACGGAGGCACAGTTTTGGAGAACATTAGAAAGGACCCCATCAAATCCATAAGCCTTCCAAGGGTTTAGGCCAGGAAGGACATGGAAAACATCACTGCAAAGGATCCTAATGGGTGGCATGAAGTAGTTCAAGGGTGAAGGAGAGGGAGGAACAAGCCCTGAGTCATCCAAAGTAGAGTTGTTAGTAAAGGTTTGAGTGAAGAGTTCATCTTCAGAGATATTGTAGATAGATGAGGTGGCAGTGGTGCCATCAGGTTGACATAAAGGCGGGAAAGATAAAGAAGCAGTTATGAGAGATATTTTTAGCGAGGTGCCAAAAGTCACAAGAGGAGTTAGATCTAGAAAGATTTTTAAATTTTCTATTGATGAAGGAATTTTTGGCATGTTGGGCTTGGCATTATTCCGGGCAGAAATATAAAGTGCATGAGATTCAAGGGATGGAGGGCTCAAGTACCTTTTGTGGGCCACCTCTCTATCATGTATAGCACAAGAAGAGGCCATGTTAAACCAAGGTTTGGAAGGTTTTAGGGAGGGAGAAAGAGTGAGGAATGTACGCCTCCATGCCAGACACTATCACCTCTGTTATGCGTTCAGCACACAGAGACTGGTCTCTGACACAGAAGCAGTAGTCATTCCAAGAAAAATCAGAATAATATCTCCTCAGGTTCCCTCCATTATCAGAGGCACCTCTGCTTTAAGAGATCTTAAACAGGGATTGGAGTGATAGGACAAGATGCAGATATGAATTTGTGATCAGAGGGGCCCAACAGAGAAAATAGAATTACAACATAAGTAGGAGGATTAGAGGTTAGGAAAATGTCAATAATGTTGGGCGTATCTCCAAAATGGTCAAGAATATGAGTAGGGTGTTGAACAAATTGCTCTAGGTTGTGGAGGATAACAAAGGCTAATTTACCAGGATGGTTAGTGAAGGGAGAGGAAAGCCAAAGCTGGTGGTGAACATTGAAGTCTCCAAGAATGGAGATCCCTGCAAAAGGGAAGAGTCAGGATGTGCTCCATTTTGGAAGTTAAGTAGTCTAAAGACTTTTATAGTCAGAGAAGTTAGGTGAGGAGTATACAGTTTAGTTTGAGAGTGACTGTAGTCATTGCCAGATGGTGGAAAATTCAGAAGATTTGAGAGTACAAGAGCAAGTTAGTTGCACACATAGACACAATATCCAGCCTTGGATAGAAAGAGAGGATAGAGAAAGTAGGAAGAAACAGAGCAGGGGCTACTTTCAGTTGCCTCAAACACTTGCGTTTCAGTGAGGAAAAAGATGAAGTTTAGTAGAGGACAGGTGGTGTTCTACAGATCGTAAATTAGATTTTTTTTTTATGTAGGAGGGACATCAGCCAAGGACAATAAAACTGCAGTAAAAAAAAAAGGCCACTGAGGTGCCAGTCCTTGGATACAGTTGAGGGTGATGGTCTTTTCTCTCTCTCTCTCTCTCTCTCTCTCTCTCTCTCTCTCTCTCTCTCTCTCTCTCTCTCTCTCTCTCTCTCTCTCTCTCTCTCTCTCTCTCTCTCTCTCTCTCTCTTTCTCTCTCTCTCTCTTTAAGAGGGTCACCAGTCAAGGGAAACATAACCAGAGAAAAAAAAAATTCACTTAGGTGCCAGTCCCAAAAGAGACGTCAAGAGAATCATTGAAAATTTAAGGATAAGTATCCTGAAACCTTTCTCTTGAAAGAGTTCAAGTCATAGGAAGGAGGAAATACAGAAACAGGCAGGGGGTTCCAGAATTTACCAGAAAAAGGGATGAATGCATTAGAGAGGTGGACAGAATAGGGATGAGAGAAAGAAGAAAGTCTCATGCAGCGAGGCCGCTAGACAAGGGGATGCATGCTGTTAGCAAGATCAGAAGAGCAGTTAGCATAAAAATAGTAGCAGAAGATTGCAAGAGATGCAACATTGCGGTGATGAGAAAGAGGCTGAAGACAGTCAGTTAGAGGAGAGGAGTTGATGACATGAAAAGCTCTTGATTCCACCTTGCCTAAAATAGTGGTATGAGTGGAACATTCCCCAGACATGTGAAGTATACTCTATACATGGATGATAAGGCCCCTGTATGGAGTTAGCAGTTGGGAGGATGAGAAAAACTGTTGGAGATGACTCAGAAAACCTAACTTCATAGAAGCTGTTTTAGCTAGAGATGAGATGTAAAGTTTCTAGTTTAGATTATAAGTAAAGGACAGACTGAGGATGTTTAGTGTAGAAGTTGGGGACAGTTGAGTGTCATTGAAGAAGAGGAGATAGTTGTCTGGAAGGTTGTGTCTAACTGATAGATTGAGGAATTGGGTTTTTGAGGCATTGAACAATAATAATTTTGCTCTGGCCCAATCAGAAATTTTAGAGAGATTAGAAGTCAGGCATTCTGTGACTTCCCTGCTTGAATTGTTTACTTCCTGAAGGGTTGGACATCTATTAAAAGATGTAGAAAAGTGCAGGGTGGTATCATTAGCATTGGAGTGGACTGGACAAGAAGTTTGGTTTGGAAGATCATTGATGAATAATAGGAAGAGAGTGGATGACAGGACAGAACCTTGAGGAACACCACTGTTAATAGATTTAGGAGAACAGAGACTGTCTACCACAGCAGCAATAGAACAGTCAGAAAGGAAACTTGAGATGAAGTTAGAGAGAGAAGGATAGAACCCATAAGAGGGTAGTTTGGAAATCAAAACTTTGTGCCAAACACTACCAAAAGCTTTTGGTATGTCTAAGGCAACAGCAAAAGTTTCACCAAAAACCTCTAAAAGAGGATAGCCAAGACTCAGTAAAGAAAGCCAGAAGATCACCAGTAGAGTGGCCTTGATGGAACTGATACTGGCGATCAGATAGAAGGTTGTGAAGTAATATGTTTAAGAATCTTCCTGTTGAGGATAGATTAAAAAACTTTAGATAGACAGGAAACTAAACCAATAGGATGGTAGTCTGAGGGATTAGAATGGTCACCCTTTTTAAGAATGAGCTGAATGTAGGCAAACTTCCAGCAAGAAGGAAAGGTAGATATTGATAGAGTTGAAAGAGTTTGACTAGCACAGAGCACAGAGGTACAAGCACAGAGGTACAATTTTGGAGAACAATAGGAGTGACCCCATCAGGTCCATAAGCTTCCAAGGGTTTAGGCCAGTGAGAGCATGGAAAACATCACATTAAATTATTTTACTAGGCAACATGAAGTAGTCAAAGGGTGGAGGAGAAGGAGGAACAAGCCCTAAATCATCTAAGACAGAGTTTTTAGCAAAGGTCTGAGTGAAGAGTTCAGCTTTAGAAATAGATGAGATGGCAGTGGTGCCATCAGGTTGAAATAAAGGAGGGAAAGATGAAGAAGCAGTTATTGGAGATGCTTTTGGCTAGATGCCAGAAGTCACGAGGGGAGTTAGATCTTGAAAGATTTTGACACTTTCTATTAATCAAGGAGTTTTTGGCTAGTTGGAGAACAGACCTGGCATGATTCTGGGCAGAAATATAAAGCACATGAGATTCAGGTGATGGAAGGCTCAAATATCTTTTGTGGGCCATCTCTGTCATGTATAACATGAGAAGAGACTGTGTTAAACCAAGGTTTGGAAGGTTTAGGTCAAGAGAAAGAGTGAGTAATGTATGCCTCCATGCCAGGCACTTTCACCTCTATTATGCACTCAGCACAGAGGTGGGTCTCTGACACGGAAGCAGTAGTCGTTCCGAGGAAAATCAGCATAATACCTCCTCAGCTCCAACCAATTAGCATAGGCAAAACGTCAGAGGCACCTCCACTTTTGGGGATTCTGAGGAGGGATTGGAGCACTAGGAAAAGATACAGACATGAGACTGTGATCAGAAAAGATGGGGTGACAGCATTAGCAGAGGGATTAGAGGTTAGGAAGAGGTCAAGAATGTTGGGTGTATCTCCAAGACAGTCAGGAATACAAGTAGGACGTTGCACCAGTTGCTCTAGGTCATGGAGGATAGCAAAATTAAAGGCTAGTTCATCAGGATGGTCAGTGAAGAAAGAGGAAAGCCAGAGCTGGTGGTGAACATTGAAGTCTCTTAAGAATAGAAATCTCCTCTAAAGGGAAGAGAGTCAGAATGTGCTCCACTTTGGAAGTTAAGTAGTCCAAGAATTTTTTATAGTCAGAGGAGGTAGGTGAGAGGTATACAACACAGGTAAATTTAGTTTGAAAGTGACTCTGTAGTCATTGCCAGATGGTGGAAAAACTTGGAAGATTCAAAAGTGTTGGCATCAGAGCAGATTAAGCCATTGTCCACATTGACACAACACCCAGCTTTGGATTGAAAATGAGGATAGAGATCTAAGGCCATGGATGTTGTAGAAGTTAATGAAGAAAAAGTTGAGGGGAGGTGTCAAGACACTTAGGGTCGGTATCATAAGAGCTCTCCAACCTGGGGATATTTGTGGTCCCCTCCCCAGACTGGGACTCCAAGGTTGGTGTAGGAGTTGCCATATTGAGTTATGAATTTTGGGTGAAGGGTGTGCATGCATGAGGTGCATGCAGAGTTGTGTGAAGGAAGAGAGTTGTCCATGGGGAATGTGATGGGAATCCATATCCTGAAGAATTCTTAAGCAAGGCTGCTTCTTCATCCCAGGCTGCCTGCCCCACACTGAGGGATGCTGGACGGTGGGTCACCACATCCTTGTGCCACCACATTAATATATGTGTTATGAATTGTTTTCAGATTTTGTTTTGCTTTATTCTGCAGTACAGACCATTTTGTGAACTTCCTGACATGACAATCTCTCCAATCACTACCTTAAGAACCCCATGCTATCAGAAAAGTGTTAAAAAAAATGCTAAAGCTTCTTGGAACACATTAGGTTCTCATACACACCAGTGCTGTATAAATACCCTTAAGGAAAATAGCAGAAAGTGTACTGCTGCATGTGGTCAGTGGGCAGTGCTCACGGGAAATGTTTGGTTTTATGGTAAGTAGAACACAGCCTGGGTACTCGTCCCACGCTCTGCCCCATTCAGTCGCTTTGAGTTCAAATTTTGTTGGCAACTTTTGACAGACATAACATCTGAAATCCTCCTATTTTTTTCTGTGGGGTTGAAGACCATTTCATGTTGGAAAGTGAGATGTACCAACAGAGCAACTGAGTAATATAGACAAGGTCTGGTGATGTCACTCTTTTTAAAAGCATGGAGTTGCAGTGCACCAGGCTGATGATATCCTACTTCTTAGCAGTTGCAATGGTATCAGCTTCATGTTAAAACCTAGTTTGCTTTAGACCTTCCTTTTATCTTCAAAATTGGTAGGGCATCAATGCAAAAACATTCATCACAAATTATTTGGGTTTTAGAGGGACTTAGCCACTGGCAGTGCTGAAACACTACCTGGCCTGCAGCCATGTGTAGTGGCACCAGAGCTGCAAGTGTTGTATTCAAGTGAGGCAGTTGTGATTTGTACAGCAGCATCTTAAGATACAGTTTATAATTTTTTTTTTTTTTTTTTTTTTTTTTTTATGTAGGAGGGACACTGGCCAAGGGCAACAAAAATCCAATAAAAAAAATGCTCACTGAAATGCCAGTCCCATAAAAGGGTTAAAGCAGTAGTCAAAAATTGATGGATAAGTGTCTTGAAACCTCCCTCTTGAAGGAATTCAAGTCATAGGAAGGTGGAAATACAGAAGCAGGCAGGGAGTTCCAGAGTTTACCAGAGAAAGGAATGAATGATTGAGAATACTGGTTAACTCTTGCATTAGAGAGGTGGACAGAATAGGGGTGAGAGAAGGAAGAAAGTCTTGTGCAGCAAGGCCTTGGGAAGAGAAGAGGCATGCAGTTAGCAAGATCAGAAGAGCAGTTACCATGAAAATAGCTGTAGAAGATAGCTAGAGATGCAACATTGCGGCAGTGAGAGGAGAGGCTGAAGACAGTCAGTTAGAGGAGAGTTGATGAGATGAAAAGCTGTTGATTCCACCCTGTCTAGAAGAGCAGTATGAGTGGAACCCCCCAGTCATGTGAAGCATACTCCATACATGGACGGATAAGGCCCTTGTACAGAGTTAGCAGCTGGGGGGGGGTGAGAAAAACTGGCAAAGATGTCTCAGAATGCCTAACTTCATTTTTTTTTTTTTTTTTTTTATGTAGGAAGGATACTGGCCAAGGGCAACAAAAATCTAATAAAAAAAAATGCCCACTAAAATGCCAGTCCTATAAAAGGGTCAAAGCAGTGGTCAAAAATTGGTGGATAAGTGTCTTGAAACCTCCCTCTTGAAGGAATTCAAGTCATAGGAAGGTGGAAATACAGAAGCAGGCAAGGAATTCCAGAGTTTACCAGAGAAAGGGATGAATGATTGAGAATACTGGTTAACTCTTGCGTTAGAGAGGTGGACAGAATAGGAGTGAGAGAAAGATGAAAGTCTTGTGCAGCGAGGCCGCGGAAGGAGGGGAGGCATGCAGTTAGCAAGATCAGAAGAGCAGTTAGCATGAAAATAGCGGTAGAAGACAGCTAGAGATGCAACATTGCGGCGGTGAGAGAGAGGCTGAAGACAGTCAGTTAGAGGAGAGGAGTTGATGAGACGAAAAGCTTTTGATTCCACCCTGTCTAGAACAGCAGTATGAGTGGAACCCCCCCAGACATGTGAAGCATACTCCATACATGGACGGATAAGGCCCTTGTACAGAGTTAGCAGCTGGGGGGGTGAGAAAAACTGGCGGAGACGTCTCAGAACACCTAACTTCATAGAAGCTGTTTTAGCTAGAGATGAGATGTGAAGTTTCTAGTTCAGATTATAAGTAAAGGATAAACCAAGGATGTTCAGTGTAGAAGAGGGGGACAGTTGAGTGTCATTGAAGAAGAGGGGATAGTTGTCTGGAAGGTTGTGTCGAGTTGATAGATAGAGGAATTGAGTTTTTGAGGTATTGAACAATACCAAGTTTGCTCTGCCCCAATCAGAAATTTTAGAAAGATCAGAAGTCAAGTGTTCTGTGGCTTCCCTGCGTGAAATGTTTACCTCCTGAAGGGTTGGACGTCTATGAAAAGATGTGGAAAAGTGCAGGGTGGTATTATCAGCGTAGGAGTGGATAGGACAAGAAGTTTGGTTTAGAAGATCATTAATGAATAATAAGGGAGTGGGTGACAGGACAGAACCATGAGGAACACCACTGTTAATAGATTTAGGAGAAGAACAATGACTGTCTACCACAGCAGCAATTGAACTGTCAGAAAGGAAACTTGAGATGAAGTTACAGAGGGAAAGATAGAAGCCGTAGGAGGGTAGTTTGGAAATCAAAGCTTTGTGCCAGACTCTATCAAAAGCTTTTGATATGTCCAAGGCAACAGCAAAAGTTTCACCAAAATCTCTAAAAGAGGATGAACAAGACTCAGCAAGAAAAGCCAGAGGATCACCAGTAGAGCAGCCTTGACGGAACCCATACTGGCGATCAGATAGAAGGTTGTGAAGTGATAGATGCTTAAGAATCTTCCTGTTGAGGGTAGATTCAAAAACTTTAGATAGGCAAGAAATTAAAGCAATAGGACGGTAGTTTGAGGGATTAGAACAGCACCCTTTTTAGGAACAGGCTGAATGTAGGCAAACTTCCAGCAAGAAGGAAAGTTAGATGTTGACAGACAGAGCTGAAAGAGTTTGACTAGGCAAGGTGCAAGCACAGAGGCACAGTTTCGGAAAACAATAGGAGGGACCCCATCAGGTCCATAAGCCTTCTGAGGGTTTTGGCCAGCAAGGGCATGGAAAACATCATTGCAAAGAATTTTAATAGGTAGCATGAAGTAGTCAGAGGGTGGAGGAGAGGGAGGAACAAGCCCAGAATCGTCCAAGGTAGAGTTTTTAGCAAAGGTTTGAGCGAAGAGTTCAGCTTTAGAAATAGATGTGATAGCAGTGGTGCCATCTGGTTGAAATAAAGGAGGGAAAGAAGAAGAAGCAAAGTTATTGGAGATATTTTTGGCTAGATGACAGAAGTCACGAGGGGAGTTAGATCTTGAAAGGTTTTGACACTTTCTGTTAATGAAGGAGTTTTTGGCTAGTTGGAGAACAGACTTGGCATGGTTCCGGGCAGAAATATAAAGTGCATGAGATTCTGGTAATGGAAGGCTTAAGTACCTTTTGTGGGCCACCTCTCTATCATGTATTGTACAAGAACAAGCTGTGTTAAACCAAGGTTTGGAAGGTTTAGGTCGAGAAAAAAAGTGAGGAATGTACGCCTCCATGCCAGACACTATCACCTCTGTTATGTGCTCAGCACACAAAGACAGGTCTCTGACATGGAAGCAATTGTCATTCCAATGAAAATCAGCAAAATACCTCCTCAGGTCCCCCCAGCTAGCAGAGGCAAAACACCAGAGGCACCTTCGCTTAGGGGGATCTTGAGGAGGGATTGGAGCGATAGGACAAGATACAGATATGAGATTGTGATCGGAGGAGCCCAATGGAGAAAAAAGGGTGACAGCATAAGCAGAAGGATTAGAGGCCAGGAAAAGGTCAAGAATGTTGGGTGTATCTCCAAGACGATCAGGAATACGAGTAGGGTGTTGCACCAATTGCTCTAGGTCATGGAGGATAGCAAAGTTGAAGGCTAGTTCACCAGGATGGTCAGTGAAGGGAGAGGAAAGCCAAAGCTGGTGGTGAACATTGAAGTCTCCAAGAATGGAGATCTCTGCAAAAGGGAAGAGGGTCAGAATGTGCTCCACTTTGGAAGTTAAGTAGTCAAAGAATTTCTTATAGTTAGAGGAGTTAGGTGAGAGGTATACAGCACAGATAAATTTAGTTTGAGAGTAACTCTGTAGTCATAGCCAGATGGTGGAAAACTCGGAAGATTCAAGAGCATGGGCACGAGAGCAGGTTAAGTCTTTGCGCACATAAACACAACATCCAGCTTTGGATCGAAAATGAAGATAGAGAAAGTAGGAGGGAACAGAAAAGGGGCTACTGTCAGTTGCCTCAGACACCTGAGTTTCAGTGAGGAAAAGAAGATGAGGTTTAGAAGAGGAGAGGTGGTGTTCTACAGACTGAAAATTAGATCTTAGACTGCGAATGTTGCAGAAGTTAATGAAGAAAAAGTTGAGGAGGGTGTCAAGACACTTAGGGTCATTGACAGAAAGGCAGTCCGACCTGGGGACATTTATGGTCCCCTCCCCAGATGGGGACTCCAAGGCTGGTGGAGTCGCTATGATGATTTTAAAATTTTTGAGTGAAGGGTGTGTGTGTTATTAGGTGCTTGTAGTTTTGTGTGGAGGAAGAGAGTTGTCTTTAGAGGGCAAGCTGTGACTGCCCCCTTGTGTTGTGAGACACAAAGGGAAACGTTCAGTGAGGCCAAAGCTGGGTTTAATGATAAGTTCACAGCACCCCGTGAACATTGCTTTAGACCTCACTGGGAGTAATTATCATTTCGGCAGGTGTCTATTGCCTCCTCCTCTAGAAGAGTTAAGTGCTGTTTTTGGACAATAACAAGCTCATCAACTGTTATGCACCACTTTAATAAATCTTTGAGCCCAGGATTGTTGAGTAGAGAAAACGAAAGCTGGTATTTATTTTGTTGTAGTCATGAAATCTTTGATCTGAGAGAATGTAACATCACAAGCTGAGTTATTCCTTTTGTGGTATTGTAGAGTTAGAGAAAAGGAATTCTTTCATCATTAATCCAGGAACAAGTCTCCAAACCTTTGAAAAATGCTGCATTAAGACAATAACCTTGATGTCAGTGTGGGTTATGTTCTTAGAGGATGAAAAGATCATGTCAGAGGTAGGTGTGTTCTTGCTGTCAGAGGAAAAGAGATAAAGAAGAAGAACATAAGAAAATAATGGTAGCTGCAGAAGCCATCAGGCCTACACATGGCAGTCCTTGTATGAAATATGCCTATGTATTTCCATCTATCATCCCCATTTATAAATTTGTGTAATATTTTAAAGCTCCTTAATAACTTAATACAGTACAAACAACCTGAATATTCCATTGCTGCTGTCAGACTGAGGGAGGCAGTCACTACTTGGGGATTGTATTTCATCCATATCAAAAATGTATAAGAACAAAAATTTCCAACTCTAGTATTAGTTATCAAAAGGAAATGGAGATGGTTTGTATTTAGAAGCTTTACATGTGTTAGAAGAATGTGTTAAAAGAACAAAGAAAAACATGTTAGAGAGGCATGGTGACATATCCATTAAAGAGTTCACAATCATTTCCTGGCAACAATATTAACTATGTTGAAGGGAATTTGCTATTCATTTTTGTTTCTTAATTTTAACTTTATTTATCTATGAGTTTGGTGGCAGATGGCTTCAAAATAAAATGACTTAGGAGTTGTTTTGCTTCTAAAATGTTGAAAATTTGTGTTTTCCTTCTACCTTTTTCTTTTATTCATGAAAAAGACACTGACCATGAACTAAAAAGCAGAATTCAGGGAGATCTAGAGAGAGAAAGACAGACTCAGTAATTGCCTACTAACTGCAAGGAGAAAGTATAATTGGATGTCTTGATATTCCTCTAGAAGATATTAAAGTCATAGAAAGCAGAAGAGTAGGATAAGGAAGTGTCCTAGTGTTTACCAGTGAAAAGAGTGGGTGAGTGAACATATTGGTTCAGTTTCATTAGTGAGCTGAATAGAACAAGATGGAAATAGTCTTGTGCAAAGCAGCCACTGGAAGGGAAGAGATACATAATTAGAAAATTCAGCAAATCATAACATTGAGGATGGCAACAGAATGTACAAACCAAGAAATATTATGGCAAACCACGAGATACTAGGAGGTTAAAACAGCAAAGATGAGGAGATAGTTAACTTAAGATGGGCGTGTTTAGAAGTCCTGTTATTGTTTTGTTTCTTGGCATAACCATGAGATTCAGTAGATGGCAAGTACAGTCTTCAGAATGACCAGAGACCACCTCTTTTAGAAGAGGTTAATGAGCAGCCAGATGTGATAGTTCAGGCAGGAACCACTCATTCAAGAAAGAATCCATGACAACTTCTTACATGTACTTTGCTTTTCAAGATTTTCTGCAGCAGAACCATAAGAGGAGCTGCTTTTGCCAAAACTGGGGATGCCATGACTGTGGAGGTCATAGAGAGCCAGCAGGGAAGCTTGTGCTGGCGGGGTGTTATTGTTGCCTCTGCTGTCACCGCTCCTTCTACACAGGTTGGCTCTTGCTTTCTCTTATATCTTGCACCCTCTGTTTATTTTGACCTTACTTTTGTGGCTGGTATTCTCAGTGGGCCTTTGTTTTTCACTGTTTTTTGTTGCCTTTAGCCAATGCCTCACTTATATAAAAAAAAATTATACCATATTTGTACTTAACATACTCAGGCATGTAAAGAAATGTTGGACAGACGGTGGTGAGTATGTTGCATTCCAGGACCCAGGAAGTGTTGTGTCCATGGTGGAACTGAGTACCCTGCCAGACACTGATATAGGAAGAGACAGAATGCAGAAAATGATTGAAGACAAAGGAGATATTGTAATAACCCAAACAATAAGGTTTGTTTGCTCAGTAATGAGAGAATAGTTGCAGTCTGTCTTGTAAAGTTAGGTGTCTCTCTCAAAACAGTGGTGCAGTCACTTGTGTACTGTATACACTGGCCCGTATCTGCTTAGCTATCTATTCTTGTATTGCAGACCAACTTCCCAGCACAAAGGGATAAGCCACACACACACTATGGAAGACTGAATTAAAACAGTCCCTGGACTTCTAAATCTCAATCTATAAATTAATTAAAAAGGAAAAATAATGAATGCATGATTTGTCATGTTTTGAATTTCATTAACTCCTTTTCCAAATGCTGGTTGATAGATTTAAATAGTGTAAATGCATTGCATCAATACTGTATGTTTGGTAAACTATTACAATAATCCATCAGTCTTAACTTAGAGTATGATATAAATATTTTGGCATGCAAAAATCTTTTAACTTTTCAGGTTTCCTCTTTTGTCACATTTGGAATTGTATTACTTCAATCACAATGCTTTTATTCAGATGAATATCGCTGCAGTCCATCAAATTTTGTGTGGAAAATACTGCAGTATAAAAAGAATGGTCTTTCCAGGTTCCCTCAAGTGACATTTGGAGCAGCAGCTTTCACAGATGTGTCCATTGAGAACATAGGGCCAAGACCAAGAACCTTAAAGAGAGTGTACTTTGCTTGTTCATCTCAGGAGAGCCAGTTCAGTGTGACATCGTGTTCAGCTGGAGGATTGGTGGACGGCACTGCAAGAACACTAGAGCCTGGAGCAAAGGTCATGGTGAAGCTGTGTTGTGCTGGTACACTCATTGGCTTGTTCAGACAGCTGTGTATATTTGAATTTGAGAGCTTTCATGTTGGGAGGCATGTAAGTGGAAATGTGGAGGATCCTGTCATGGCTTCCCTGGCGCCAGCTTCCTGTCACACCCATTGGGCACAGCACCACTCACTGAGCAGACCCAACGAGAGGGGCATCATCACGGGGCAGAGATCCTTCAAGCCCTCACCATTCATACCAGTGAAGCTTCCTGGCATGCGTGTCCCTGAAAGTCTGTGGCATGAAGTGAACATGGGAGACCTCTTCCATGTAGCAGCTGAGCTCAGAGAACCTCTCAGTGCAGACAACCACAAGAAGAAGTTTTCTCTCTTGCTCCATTTAGAAGAGATAAAGATGACACAACAAATGAGAGAGGTAAGGAATGACTTATTTGTCTGAGCATTAAATTGTGCTTATTCATGAAGATCAAGAGCTCAGACTATGTTGATATTATTTTCAATACATATTAATGTTTTATTACATTTATATTTTCTTTTCAATATAATGTCCACAGTTTGATATAGCAAGAGCAAGCTTCACAGTGTGTGGAGAGTTCCTGAGCCTAACAGTGCCTGGGCTGGCAGAGAAGCGTCCCTCACTGTTGATAGGAGACACAGTGATTGCCACAGACCTATGCAACAATTGGAATGTGGAATATGAGGGATGCATCCACCAGGTGCTCCACACACAGGTGAACCACAGCACAGTTCTTATTGTGTGCACAAAATTTCTTGTATGGTTGTTATTGTATCTTATGGTATTTTCAGACAGCTGTGGCAAAAAAAGTACTGTATACTTACTTTGCAGGAGATGAATTAAGAAACATAATTAAACAATCCCTTATTGATCAAAAATATAAGTACTGCATACTTTTCAGATCCTTTTAAAGTTTCACTCATCATTCCACAACAACTATCATGGCGAAGACTACAAGGTGAGGTTCAACTTTAACCGGACTCCCCTGCGAAGGTGTCACTTTGCCCTCACCCACACCATGAGGCAGCTGGGTCCTGATGTCCTCTTCCCCTTCAGATTAAAGCTTCAGCTCCCTCAAGTTTGCTATATTGATCCTGAAGTACAACAACTAACGAGGAGGTGGAAGCAGTGCCTGTCAACAAGTCACCAGCTGCCCTTTGTGGCCAAGGCCTCCACCAAACTTGCAGCAGATGTGTCTGAGTGTGAGTGGCAGCCATCATCCCTGGTGCTCCTGTTGTAACATGACTGTTTAGTTTGCCTGCACTAGATTCACATTCCTGTATATGTCATGTAGAAAGTGAGATCAGACTCCATTCTAGTCCAGACAAAAGTGTCTCAAGTTAAGGAAAGCTTCAGTAATAAAGTATCTGCTGGTGATGTAATAAAAGAAGCTTGTGTGAATAAGACAAAAACACATCAGTCTTCTTTTCCAAGACAAGAAAACACACTCACAAAAGTACAAATATTTTTGTTATTTCTCATTTGATGACAGATGTTCTCTGTCCCCTCACAGGTAGCAGTGTAGCAAGTGAAGAATCAGAATCTGACAACAAAGACACAATGGCTTGTCACAGCAAACAAAAGCATGAACAGGAAAAGGGAAGACAAGCATTGAGTCAGCATAAGAATATTCAACAAGACTTTTCTAACTCACCAGAGTGGGTTGGTCTGCATCATGAAGGAAAGGCTAACAAAGTTGTCACTCCCACCACCAAACTAATCCCGCGGTGTTTGGATTTGGCCGTGTACAGGAGTGCAAACAGAGACAAGACATCAGGGAACAGAAATAAAGAATTGGAAGCAGAGGGCAGCTTCACTAATGAGAATCCTAGTATGAAAGAAGATGTTAGTAATTTTATGTGTGGGAACTATCATTTAGAAAATAAAAAGAGAAATAACTTAACAGTTGGAAACTCATTACAGTGGATGAAGGAGAAACACACTCCCAGTGAGTTTGGTGGAAATGAACAACATAGAAATTCCAAGGCACATCCCAGTGAAAGGTTTGGAAGCAGCGTTGCCCACACTACACTGAAGAACAAAGTCGACTATGTTGTACCGGTGCTGCCATTGCCTCACTCAAGGGAAAAAAGTAAGTAGTACAGTACTTGCACATCATTACTTTGTTTATTGTTGCAACTTCCTTTGTGGAAATATGCTGATGTTCTAATAAAAATGAATAAATTAAGAAATAATTATATACATTCGTTGTTGAGTTGAGGTGATATGCTGTCATGGACACATGTGCACTGTGTGATACATTACACTGATTTTATTAAGAGCAGAGTCACAGTAGAATGTAATGCATGAATTGTACAGATAATTAACATAGAGAAGTGTATGCATATTATCCTGCATTTGTGAATGAGTTCAAGTGGTAAGTACTGGAGTAAAAAGTGAGAGACAAATATCTTTTCATGAAAAACTCAGATTTGGAGATGCTCAGGAGCTGACAATACTTGAAAATTGATAGTCTGAGTGCTGTACACATTTTCAAAATAATCTAACCCCGGAAAATGATGATGTCCTTCATTCATATTTAGCCATGTATATTTATCATTAGTCAATTTTTACAGCTCAGAATTTCAAGAAGCTTCCGGTCCTGAAATGGTTTAATAAGAGCCTGAATCAAGAGCAGAAGTTGGCGGTGCGTAGGATCTTGGAGGGAACCACTCGGCCTCTGCCTTACATCATCTTTGGTCCACCTGGCACTGGCAAGACTGTGACTGTGGTGGAGGCTGCTCTTCAGATCCTCACCTTGATACATCATAGCCGGTAACTTTTTCCCTGACAGACTTGCTTTGCTTACAATGGTTTGGACCTGCTAAGAGAATGGAGGTGTGAACTTGATAGGTAGGCCATGTAAGGAATGGATAGATAGCATAAAGGAGCCATTGAAGGGAAGAGGATTCACACTGGAGTATAGATGAATGATTGTGCATGACAGAAGCAAATGGAGAGCAGTTGTGAGTGTGTGAGGAATGATGCAGTCCTGTGACCTCTGAGGGAGATAGCCTTGGTATGTGTATGTATGTATGTAATGATTAAATTTCACTAGACCCTTCATGACACAACAGCTCTCAGACATCCACCTCAGCTGCACCCAGCTCCTCTCAGACATCCACCTCACCTGCACCCAGCACCTCTCAGTCATGCATCTCACCCATACTTTGCAGGCTGTTGCTCGTGACACCATCCAACAGTGCATCAGACCTTGTGGCAGAGAGGCTAGTGGAGTTTGGGGGGCTGGAGACAAGTGACATGGTGCGCCTCATTGCTTACCAGGTTCGTCTGTGGAAGCCAGTGCTCCTCTTGCTATCTTCTATCATTATTTTCATGGTAACTGCTCTTCTGATCTTCCTAACTGCATACCTCCCCTCCTGCAGCCTCACTGCACAAGACTTTCTACTTTCATCCCTGTTCTGTCCACCTCTAATGCAAAAGTTAACTAACACTCTCAGTCATTCATCCCTTTTCTGGAAAACTCTGGAACTTCCTGCCTGCTTCTGTATTTCTTCCTTCCCATGACTTGCATTCCTTCAATAGGGAAGTAACAAGACACTTATCCTCCAATTTTGCATGATCTTTTGGACCTTTCTTGTCTGGCATGAATTTCATCTTTTTACTTATTACTAAAAATTTTCTCTTTCTCTTTTCCTTCTCCATTGCGGGTCAAGAGGGTAAGAGAGTGGTGTGAATGAGTGAGAATGTGAAACTTGTATGCCCTGTCTTGGCTACCCTCTTTTTGGGAGAGACAGCCTTGGTCTACATATGTATGTATGATGTATTACTAAAAATGTGATTATTAACATTCTTGAAGTAAATGGCATGGGGAGTAGATTGTAAGTGATTTTAGATTGCAATAAACCTTCATGTATTTACTAAGCTGTTGTATTTCACTACTGTATACTATACTATGCTATTGGAGAATTATACTGTTTAAAAAAGAGAACATAGGCATACTCCATGACTTATTTGTGCATTGTTAGGTGATGTGAGTAAAGAAGGAAAACATGCGAGTAAAATTGTTCTACAGGAGAGCCAACACTGATTGACTGTGTGAGTGAAGGCTTCCTGTAGTGAAACAAGAGAAATAATGATTTGTAAGCCAAACTGAAAGAGGTTTTAAAGTTTGTACTTTTCTTGTTTTCTTGATATATAATAATTAGATAAGTATGTGCATATAATTTCTGTGAAGATCTTATAAAGATATGCTAACAGTTAATGGAGTTGTTTTTGCAGGACTGAGGTGTCTTACCATGGCTTTCTTTATTTTCAAGTCCCTTTATGTATTCAAGTCATTCTATAATTTTATGATTTCCTTTCTCCCTTCAGCTATTGTTTTCATGTCCACTGGTGCATATACACATTATCCTTATAGCACCTGTACACTTCACCACCATTACTCTTTTGCCCTTTCAACAGTAATACTTGGTCATAAGTAAGCAAAACCTTAGGCATGATCTTATTAAAACCTAAGAATATTAATTTATCAGAGTGGTCTTCCCTTAAATTCTGGAACACTCTGCCTGCTTATGTGTTTCCTCCTCCCAGTGACTTGAACTCTGGATGACCCTTTTGAATTTTCTTTTTGAACTGGCACCTCAGTGATTTTTTTTTTTTTTTTTTTTTTTTTTTTTTTTTTTTTTTTTTTTTGGCCAGTGCCTCTCCTATAGAAAACTAATAATAATGATTATGATAATATAGGAATCTTACCTGCAAATTTTCATGTAGAGATTGAAGGAGAGCATCCCTGAGGTGATTCTTCCTTATTGCTGCAATGGTGATGAGGTGGAGGTGCGCACCCACCAGCGGGTAGTGGTTGCCACGGCAACATGTGCCGGGATGCTGTACATGCAGGGCCTCCACAGGGAACACTTCACCCACGTGCTGGTAGATGAGGCGGGTCAGCTGACTGAGCCAGAATGTCTGTTGCCTCTCGGGTGAGCTGGTCTTCCCTGTACACTTCTTAACTGATTTGATGCTGATACTAGTAGTCTATTCATCCGATGTTTACTTTTACTTCAGCTAGGAAGTTGATTTGCATAGTGGTAGTAGTAGTAGTAGTAGTAGTAGTTTGTTGATAAATTAGACAGTGCATAAATACAAAATACAGATACAAAATATAAAATACAGGACTGAAAAAGGGCAAAGGGAAACCAATAATAACCTAATTTTGTCCAACTGAAAGCAGTGCAAGTAAACGTGATAGAGGGCTAAACAGCCATCAGTCTGCACCAATCTTAATTATAGATTGTCAATACTTTATGGATGTAGCTGCACAGTCATACAAATATGGATGGGGATAATAGATGGAAATAGGTAGGTATTTTTCATACAGGGACTGCCACGTGTAAGCCTGGTCACTTCTTGCAGCTTCCCTTATTTCTTATGTTTTTTATGTTTAAATACACTTTTCATTTAGTAAGTCTTCAACATTTAGTAGTGGTAATAGTTCATTGACAAAAAAAAATAGATAAAATAAATAAATAAATAAATAAATAAATATGAATATGTACATCCTAAATGCATTTGTAAAAGAGGCAGGATGTTAATTCAGAGTTGTGGTGTGATGCTTCCAGGCTGGTGAACAGAGTAACTGGGCAAATAGTTCTGGCTGGAGATCCCAAACAGCTGGGTCCTGTCATACAGAGTGGGCTTGCCCGGCAAGGAGGTCTGGAGCAGTCCCTCCTGCAGCGCCTGTGTCAGACTGTCCTCTACCAGGTAACTTGCCACTTCTCTTATCTGCCCTTGTACACCTGAGAGAGATGTGGAGAGCTGGAGATGATACTAATTTTCCTCTCTCTCTGTCTTTCTCTCTGTCTCAGGTCATGAAGTATTCTTAAAATTTTATTCAATTTATTTTTACCTTCCAGTCCTGCACACTTCTTTTTTTTGTAATGTGCACACACACACACACACACACACACACACACACACACACACACACACACACACACACACACACACACACACACACACACACACACACACACACACACACACCGCATAGTGTAGTGGTTAGCAACACTGGGCTCACAACCAAGAAGGCCCGGGTTTGAGTTCCTGGTGTGGTGAGGCAAATGGGCAAACCTCTTAATATGTAGCCCCTGTTCACCTAGCAGCAAGTAGGTATGGGATATAACCTAATGAGTTGTGACCTTGCTGTGTGTGAGTGGTCCCAGTCTTACCCAAAGATCAATCACTATGAGCTCTGAGCTCTTTCCATAGAGTAACAGCTGGCTGGGTTATTGGCAGATAACTGTAGGTGAATCACACACACACACACACACACACACACACACACACACACACACACACACACACACACACACACACACACACACACACACACACAAGACTGGAAGAAATTGGATTACCAACACTGCAAGAAAGAAGGGAAAGAGGAGACCTGATAACAATGTTCAAATTAGTAAATGGCATGGAGAAGATAGACAGAGATGACCTAGTTGTAAAAGTGGAGGAAGGAGATAGACGTACAAGGGGACATATGAAGAAATTAAAGAAGAGTCATTGTTTGAGAGATATTAAGAAATACAGCTTTCCCCATCGAACGGTTGAAATATGGAATAACTTAAAAGAAGAGGTGGTTGCGGCAAAGAGTGTGCACATGTTTAAAGAGAGATTGGACAAATTCGGGTATGGAGACAGGACTAATTGAGCTTTGGCTCGGACCCTGTACTATACAACTAGGTAAATACAACTAGGTAAATACACACACACACACACACTTATTTCACTCCTACATGCATATTAAGGGTCTGGCAAAAAATTCTCTCTCTCTCTCTCTCTCTCTCTCTCTCTCTCTCTCTCTCTCTCTCTCTCTCTCTCTCTCTCTCTCTCTCTCTCTCTCTCTCTCTCTCTTTTTTTTTTATTTAAACATAGGTACATTATCACCCGAAGGCACACTGCCGTGTGCAACCTATTTTAGGGGTGGGACACAACACACAAATACAAATATAAATATATATACATATATATACATTCTTTATGTTAGTCTTATATTAATATTGTAAGCAGGGGGGTTGGGAACGAGCTCCTCCAGTGGTGTGCTGCTAACTTCACGTCCTGGGTATCCATCCCCCTGATATGAGGGACGGAGGACGCGAAGACGTTCCACAGTCTGGAGACTCGCCCCCAAAAGGTGCGCTGGTGTTGGCTGGAGCGGGAGCGCGGCACTTCCACTGAGTCACCACTGGATGACACCGTTCTCGTGTCCCGCGAGGTGACTCTGGTGGGCAGCCGTAGTCCCGCCAGATGTGGCACACCCTGCACCTGTGCCTTGTGGAACACCACAAGGGCTGCCATGTCCCTGCGGTGTTCTAACGTGTCGACGGGAGTCTCAGGATGGGCTGGAGCACCTGCTGCTTCCACCAGTCGCAGCGCCCGTCGCTGGATGCCGTCGAGCTTGTTGATGTGTGTGGCAGCACAGGACATCCAGGAGAGGGTGGCATACTCTAAATAAGGCCATATCTGGGCCTTGTAGAGCAAGAGCCTCCCTCTCCTGTCGAGCAAGTTGGCCACCCTCCTCAAGGAGGAGACTCGGTGTGAGGCCTTAAGGGCAATGTGTTTGACGTGGCGGTCAAACCGCAGCCCTCGATCCACCTCCACCCCAAGAATCTTGACGGACTCCTGGAGTTCGAGAGGAAGGCCACCAAAGCTTAGCCCTCCCTCCACTGCTGGCTCGGCAGCGGGGGATCGAGAAACTACCATTGCCTGTGTCTTCTCCGGAGCAAAGGTCACCTGCCAGCGTCCCCCCCACTCCTGTATTACCCCAAGCTGCTGATTGATCTCTTCAGCAGCACGCACACTTTCGTGTCGAGGGTAGGTACAGGAGAGAGTGCAATCGTCAGCATAAGCTGAGACCGCCGGCAGCTGTCGGAGAAGATCGTCCACGTAGATGTTCCACAGGACTGGCCCCAGCACTGAGTCCTGTGGCACTGACGCTCTCACCGGGAGGGACTCGGATGCTTGCCCAACGACAACGACCTTGGAGGTAGTCGCCAAGGAGCTGAAGGAGGTCACCCTGGATCCCCTTTGCCCTCAGCTTTTCCAGAAGGCCCCCATGCCAAACCCTGTCGAAGGCGCCCGCTATATCCAGGGCCACCACAACAGAGTCGAGGCCGCCGTCAAGGGTGTCCTGCCAGCGCCCGGTGAGGAGCATGAGGAGATCAGAGGTGGACCGCCCAGGTCTGAACCCAAACTGTTGGTCCGAGAGGAGGTAATTGTCCTGGAGGTGGCGACACACCACATCTGCCACCACCCTCTCGAACACTTTCCCCACCACAGAAAGCAGGGAGATGGGTCGATAATTTTTTGGGTCAGACCTGGAGCTCCTCTTGTGTACGGGAACTACCCGGGCCTCTTTCCACACTAAGGGCCAGGTATTTTCCCGTAAGCAGGCAGAGAAGACTGTGGTGAGGGGTACAGCCAGCTCGCGGACACATTGTTTCAAAACGTGCGGGCTGATGTTGTCGGGACCGGTAGCTTTTTGTACATCGAGCCCCTGCAGCAGACGCTCGACAAGCCCCTGCGTCACCTCCACCTTGGTTACAGTCTCTCTGCACTGCTGCTCCAGAAAAGGCGGTGACCTTTCAGGGTCGTCCACCTCCATCTTCCCGGCAAAAAGGGTGGCCAGCAGCTGGGCTTTGTCCTTGCTGCTGGTGGCCACCGTTCCGTCGGGCCTTGTGAGAGGAGGGACAGTATCTTGATGGTTTAGGCCCTGTCTGCCCTTAACAAGGGACCACCAAGTCTTGTTGCCCACTCCAGGGCCTCCTAGCTGGCGCCGCAGGTCCTCCTCCCACCTCCCTACGGCCCACCGGCAGGTCGTCACCATCCTCTTGCAGGCCGCACGATGTAGGTCTTTGTTGCGCCGAGTAGGATTCTGCTTGTAGCGGAGCCACGCAGAATACTTCGCCTCGGCGGCAATGCGGCAGCGGTAGCCAAACCAAGGCTGGTCTGTTGGTCTGGCGACGAACTCACGGTGGGACACGTGTTGCTCCTGGAGCGCCAAGAGGTGGGAAGTGAAGGCTCGCGCCTGTACCTCCGCTCCACCCTGCAGGATGGAAGGCCAGTCAGTCCTGCGCAGGTCTCGGCGAAGGGAGCCCCAGTCTGCCCTATCCCATAGCCAGACTGTGCGAGTGGTGGCCTCGTCACGAGCCACACCCATGTCCACCTGGGTCAGGACAGCATGGTGGTCAGAGCTGCCCACGAGACCCAGCTAGTGGCAGCTGAGTGTGTCCTCCTCCAGGTCGGATATGACGGGGTCCAGGGTCCCGCCCCGCTCATGAGTGGGGAAGGTCACATGGTCCTTCAGGCCCTGCACCGTCAGGAGGTTTTCGTAGGCGTCGTGCTCCAGGTGGTGGTTGAGGTCGCCCACAAGCAAAAAGTGTTGGCAGCGGTGAGTCACAAGGAGGACATCTAGGGCCTCCTTGAGGTACAGGAGCGAGTCAGGCCCTTGTCGGGGGGGGGCGGTACATGGCGCACAGCAGGAGGGCAGAGTGGTTGGCCAGTACAACCCGGAAGAACATCACCTCCAGCTGCAGCGGCGTGTCCACGTCGAGTTGTTGTGCCTGCACTCCTTCCCTGAAGCAGACAGCCACTCCGCCTCCAGCTCTATTCCGTCGGTCTCTCCTGGCCCAGTGAGTGTAGCCACCTATTTTGCCGAAGGATGGCTCCACCTCTCCGTTCAGCCAGGTCTCCGTCACCACAACTGCATCTGCACCGTGTCGTAGTACACAGTTGTGGGTTAGGTCTCCAATGTTCGTTCGGAGACCACGTACATTGGCGGAGATAACCTTGAATTGGTGGCGGTGGCGGTCTCTCTCTCTCTCTCTCTCTCTCTCTCTCTCTCTCTCTCTCTCTCTCTCTCTCTCTCTCTCTCTCTCTCTCTCTCTCTCTCTCTCTCTCTCTCTCTCTCTCTCTCTCTCTCTCTCTCTCTCTCTCTCTCTCTCTCTCTCTCTCTCTCTCTCTCTTTCTCTCTCTCTCTCTCTCTCTCTTTCTCTCTCTCTCTCTCTCTAGGGAGGTCATCTCCTCACACTCAGCATGTAATATTCCTCTCTAGTTTATCTCATTTATTGCTTCTCACTAATTCATATTGCAATAAAAGAAATTTATACTATGTGTCTGTTCCAAAACATATTTCATTATTATGTAGCCATTTTTCTCATCATCTCACTCTTATTGGAACAGCTATTCAAAAGTTCAAGAAAAATTCAACAAAAGTCTCAAGACTGCATTGCACATTCCTTAAAATTCATTGAAATTTTTATTATTGTTCAGTTTGTGTGAATGCCTGTGAATGCAATTGTGAATTTTAATAAATGTATGCATGGATATGTCTTGCCTCAGCCACCCTCCAATACCAGGGTGTTAGTTTGGTGTAGAGATGGATATAATATTTTAAGAGTATGTAAATTGAGGTCTAAGGCTTGGAGTAGGTGAGCGGTAGGAAATGATCTCATTATGAAGGGGCAACCAGTGTATGCTCTTGGGCCCTGCTGTGGAAATATGTGACCAATTGTGCTGTGCCTAAGCTCCTCTGGGGTGTAGTATGGTGGGGCACATGACTGTTCCTTTCCACCAGGGGCTGACAAGGCTAAGAGTGTGAATGATGTATGAGTATTTTTTTTTTTTTTTTTATGTAGGAGAAACACTGGCCAAGTACAATAAAAATTCAATAAAAAAAAAAAAGGCCCACTGAGATGTCAGTCCCTGAATAGGGTCCAAAGCAGCAGTCAAAAATTGAATGACAAGTGTCTTGAACCCTCCCTCTTGAAGTCATAGGAAGGTGGAAATACAGAAGCAGGCAGGGAGTTTTAGAGTTTACCAGAGAAAGGGATGAATGATTGAGAATACTGGTTAACTCTTGCATTAGAGAGGTAGATGGAATAGGGGTGAGAGAAAGAAGAAAGTCTTGTGCAGCAAGGAGGAGGGGGGGGGGGGCATACAGTTAGCAAGATCAGAAGAGCAGTTAGCATGAAAAAAGCAGTAGAAGATAGCAAGAGGTGCAACATTGCAATGATGAGAAAGAGGCTTAAGACAGTCAGTTAAAGGAGAGGAGTTGATGAGACGAAAAGCTTTTGATTCTATCCTGTCTAGAAGAGCGGTATGAGTGGAACTCCTCCTAGACATGTGAAGCATACTCCATACATGGATGTATAAGGCCCCTGTACAGAGTTAGCAGCTGGAAGGGTGAGAAAAACTGGTGGAGACGTCTCAGAATGCCTAACTTCATAAAAGCTGTTTTAACTAGAGCTGGGATGTAGAGTTTCCAGTTTAGATTATAAGTAAAGGACAGACCGAAGATGTTCAGTGTAGAAGAGGGGAACAGTTGAGTGTCATTGAAAAAGAGGGGATAGTTGTCTGGAAGGTTGTGTCAAGTTGATAGATGGAGGAATTGAGTTTTTTTAGGCATTGAACAACACTAAGTTTGCCCTGCCCCAATCAGAAATTTTAGAGAGATCAGAAGTTAGCCATTCTGTGGCTTCCTTGCATGAACTGTTTACTTTTTTAACGGTTGGATATCTATGAAAAGGCATGGAAAAGTGCAGGGTGGTGTCATCAGCATAGGAGTGGATAGGACAAGAAGTTTGGTTTAGAAGATCATTGATGAATAATAGGAAGGGAGTGGGTGACAGGACAGAACCCTGAAGAACACCACTGTTAATAGATTTAGGAGAAGAATAGTGATCATCTTACCACAGCAGCAATAGAACAGTTACAAAAGAAACTTGAGATGAAGTTAGAGAGAGAGAGGGATAGAAGCCATAGGAGGATAGTTTGGAAATCAAAGTTTTGTGCCAGACTCTACCAAAAGCTTTTGATATATCCAAGAACACAGCAAGTTTCACCAAAATCTCTAAAAGAGGATGACCAAGACTCAATAAGGAAAGCCAGAAGATCACCAGTAGAGCAGCCTTGACAGAACCTATACTGGTGATCAGATAGAAGATTGTGAAGTGATAGATGTTTAAAAATCTTCCTGTTGAGGATACTTATAGATTCAGACTCAGAACCTCCATAATAAAAAAAATAAAAAAACTTAACTGTTAATAATTCTTAACAGATCAGAGGATTTAATTTTGAGGCAAAAAACATTGAACGCAGTTGGAATGAGTTTGATATGCTACCTAACTATTTACCATGACTGTACATAAGTGGAATATTCTAAATTCAGTATAACTAGATGAATACACCAAGATTACATACAGTGTTTTGTCCAATTGCAGGCTCAAGAAGAGAGTGAGTCCAGTGGCTGGGAGTACGAGCCCAGCTTGGTGACACAGCTGGTGAGGAATTACCGCTCCCACCCTCACATCCTGGCTGTCCCTTCCTGCCTCTTCTACAACAACACCCTTCAGGCTTGTGCTGATGTCAAGGTGAACTACAGCATCATAACAAAGTGTACTGTCTATTATCACTACCTATTTGACCATTACTAGAATATTTTCATCATAGAACATTATGCTTTTCTCCATAAAACTTGCAATTTTTCTTTCTTCAACAGGCACAAGAGCACCTTCTGCTGTGGGAGGAACTACCATGTCACTCCTGCCCAATCCTCTTCCATGGAGTTGATGGGACAAACCTTCAGGAGGGAGAGTCTCCTTCATGGTTCAACCCTGCTGAGGCTTTTCAGGTTACTCAGATGCAGTATTACTCAGATGCACTGACTGTGTAATCATATACTGAATAACTCAAATGATTTGTTGTTTGTATGTAATTAGTGTAATACAAAGAAGTGAAATTGACATCTATGCTTCAGGTTGTGAGGTATACCAATAGTTTGCTTTTGCATGGTGTGGAGAAAAGAAACATTGGAATTATCACACCATACAGGAAACAGGCAAGTCTTCATTTAATAGGTAATTTTTAGATTTTGTACTGAATCTAATAGACCTCTTGAATCTGGCCCCATTTTCTGAAAAATTTTATCATGATGGTAGTTGTGTCATACATCATCGTCATCCCTTAACATGAAAAGCAGTTTTAATGATGGCCATGATAAATAGATTATTTCAGTATTCATTGGTACGTGAGTAATAGAATTTCCCATCTCAACATTTCAGGTAGAGAAGGTCCTGAAGCTGCTGACCACCTATGGAATTGAGGGCGTGAAGGTGGGCTCAGTGGAGGAGTTCCAGGGGCAGGAGCGGCAGGTGGTGCTCATCTCCACCGTCAGGTCCTCCTCAGACAGGATTGAGGTGAATGTCTTGGCTGACTTATTTATGAATGGCTAATGCTCAAAGCTTTCATGATAGAACTATGAGATTATTATTCTTTTCATAATGTGCTGTAGCCTGTGTTGTAACTATCACATAATGGTGTCATGTTTCCAGTTACATATAATTGTTTTTATTTTTAGGAAGATGCAAAATACAGCCTTGGCTTCATTAAGTGCAGCAAAAGGTTCAATGTTGCTGTCACCAGAGCTCAGGGCTTGCTGGTGGTGGTGGGCAACCCTCTCTTGCTGAGCATGGATCACTCCTGGAAAGAATTTATCAAATTTTGCATTAAAAAAGGTTCTTATCGTGGTCCTGAACTTCAGGGTATTTAGGCAGTGCACTGTAATGCAGAAGTGATATACATAAATATAAACATAGTCAGCAACATACATGATTAGAACTCCTGCCAATGTGAGCGTCACATTGCACAAACTGGCAACATGCTCCTTCTCAGTCTGAAATAATCTGCTGGAAGAAAATGACTACATTGCAGCTTAGTTTAGCCCCTCATGTGTTTTTGAAAGCTCAGAATAACGGATTCAGTGTTTGACATTGACATAAGGGAAAGTTATCATTTGTGACTGCTCCTTGCTTCAGCTAACAAAATGTCTGTGTTTGTTTTAAACAAAGTATTCTAGTGAGGTGATGTGCAATGCCTGGAAAATATACAAGCCATGATTACATAGCACGAGTGTTCACAAGAATGGTGAAATGAATAGAAAAAATAAGCCACATAAGTATTGCAGTGAAAAGACTGAGTGTGTTGATGAAGAAATGGAGTGATGAGGGATGCAAGGATGTCCCTTACCACAAACTTTTTTTTATATAGCTGTTTTGCTATAAGCTAAGGATATACCTTCAACTGTCTCATTATAACACATAAAGTTATCAAACAGTTTGGGGCAGCCCACTGCCCTACTCGTGTTGAAGGACATCCTTGCATCCCTCATTGCTCCATTTCTTCACCAATGCACTCACAGTCTCTTCACTGCAGTAGTTATATGGCTTATTTTTTTAATTTGTTTCACCATTCTAATGAAACTAACACTCATGCTATGTAATCATGGCCTGTATGTTTTCCAGGCATCACACATCACCTCAGTAGAACACTTTGTTTAAGACATTTTGTTAGCTGAAGCAAAGAGTGGTCACAAAAGATAAGTTTCCCTTATGTCATTGTCAAACACTGAATCTGCTATTCTATGCTTTAAAAAAAATGGCTAACCTAAGTTGCCATGTACTCATTTTCTCCCAGCAGATTATTTCACTTTGAGAGGGAGTGAGTTGCTAGTTTGTGCAATGTGACGCTCACATCAGAAGGAGTTCTAATCGCATAGTGTCGCTGATATATATATATATATATATATATATATATATATATATATATATATATATATATATATATATATATATATATATATATATATATATATATATATATATATATATATATATATATATTTTTTTTTTTTTTTTTTTTTTTTTTTTTTCTGTGTGTGTGTGTGTTTTTGAAAAGTAATTTTGGAACATTACTTTGCTGTGAACATTATTTCCTTTTGTTTATAAAACCTGTGTTGAACATTTAGGTTTTTGGTTATTGATATTCATTGATTTGACTCAGTGTTGGAGCAGAAGAAAAATTAGGAATTTATTTATGAATAATTGTTATTTTTAATGTAAAGCATTTATCAATAACCTATTGGCAGCCTAAGATGTTAATTTAAGTTAAGAGAAATATTCACCATAGTTTTTTTTTTTTTTTTTTTTTTTTTCTCTCCATGTATAAGTACACATTTTACTTTGAGTTTCCCGCACAGTTGTGACAGTGAGGTTAATCTGTTTGGCCCCATGTGCGGAGCATTATCAAATGATAAACTCATTTCCTGTCTTGATAAGCCTTCATTATGTCAAAAGTTAAATGCTTGGAAAATTATCTTACATTCATCAAACTTCACAAAGACTAATTTAATTTCACTAAAGGCTTTGTCAGGCCAGATACATTTCAGTTGTTCTTTCTGATTAAGTGATGAGGACATGGGAAATATTTAAACTCATTAATTATGACACACACACACACACACACACACACACACACACACACACACACACACACACACACACACACACACACACACACACACACACACTTACACATATCAGAATGCTACACAATTACACATATTAGAATCTTAAGTGTTGTTGATAGGTGTTTATAAGTTACATAAGGAAGTGTTTTTGTTTGAACTCCAAAAGTCGTTCTTTCTCATGCTGCTACATAACTTGAACAATGTAATGGACTAAAAGATGGACTGAAGTATTTTGTATTCCATTGATCCAGGAATAGCATTCAGTACAGAAGTATAGTCATGCTACAGAGACATACAGACAGACAGGCAACTGTGGATTGTCTAAAGTTGTAAAGTGTAAATGTTACAGGAAACTACATCCTTTTTGTAATCTGATACAGTAACCTTGCTTCTCCAACACTCAGTATCTGGACAGGGCTCTGTATAGCTGGATGTCAAATTTTTTTCCATCAAGTAGATCACAAGCACCTGTGCAACCTTTCCTCACTGAAGGTATGTGACTTTAATACAGCCTCATTTGTACATCTTGTTTTCATCCTGTGCCCTTTGTTCATTGCAACATAGGACCATATTCTGGTTGCACCTCTTCTACCTTCAAAAGGCTCTGATTGAAGTTACAGGGGTTTTTAAGGATGTTTTTATGGTTCTAATTTACATTATTAACAAGAAAACACTCTTGAGAATCTGGTTATGGCTAATCACCTCTGTGGGTTTGAAAAATAGTTGTAGTGAGAGAGTAGAGTGAATATGGGCCACACTGTACTGATGGAATTACAGCTAAAAGGAGATTTTCATGTAACTCTTATTGTTGTCTTTCACAAGATTTTACATATTTTGATCACTGACCACCTGCCAGGTAGTCACATGATATTTGTAAAATCAATCATAACTCATGACCTCCTCAGCAAAGAAGGAAACTTGTACAGTGTGAGGTGGTGATGGTGGTGGTGGTGCAGTGGTGATGTGGCAATGCTGGTGGTGGTGGTGTGGTGGCAGTGGTGATATGGTGGTGATGGTGGTGGTTTATATATGGTGAAAGAGAGAGAGAGAGAGAGAGAAGGATTTAGAAGTAAGGATTTTGTTAATAAAGCGTAAGAGAGAGCATGAGTTAGTTGATGATTCCTTAATCAAACAATATATATATATATATATATATATATATATATATATATATATATATATATATATATATATATATATATATATATATATATATATATATATATATATATATATGTGTGTGTGTGTGTGTGTGTGTGACAATATCCTGACTCTGTGGCATCATAGGTGGCTGGTGAGGGTGAGGCAGGATGGGTGACGAGCCAGAAACATTCACTGGAAGGGAAGAGGGAAAACATGTGATATGATAGTAGAACAGGATGGTGGGGTGCAGGGGGTTCTTGTGTTCATTGTGGAAGAAAAGAATGAAGAGGAAGTGCTATATCATTCAGTCATCAGTTAGTACAATACTGCCAGCACAATGAAAGGGGGGAGAAATGTGATATGATGTACAGTAGAGTAGAAAGGAGACTTAGCTTGTGTTCACTGGGGGAGGAAAGAAATTAAGAGGAAGCGACAGATTATTAGATTATCAATAAGTACAATACAACCAAACAATTTATTTATTCATTTTTTTTTCTTATCTAGGTTTTTATTTATTTTTTTTCTTATCTAGGTTTACAATACAAAGCCAGAGTCACATCCATATTTTTATAATCATGTATATTATTGTGCATTCATTTTATTTTATTTATTTTATTTGTTTATTTATTTGTTTAAATTTATTAATTTATTTTATTTATTTATGTATTTATTATTTGTTTATTTATTTATTTATGTTTTTTTTATGGGGTTGGTGTGTGCCTCTCATAGTTTATTCCAGATATTTATATTTACACAAGAGAAGCTATACTTTTTTTTTCTTGCATGTGTGTATGTGTGTGTGTGTGTGTGTGTGTGTGTGTGTGTGTGTGTATTTACCTAGTTGTAATTTACAGAGCCTGAGCTGTGCTTGTGTGGTCCCATCTCCATATCTACACTTGTCCAGTTTTTCCTTAAATTTGTGCACACTCACTGCCAATACTACATCCTCACTTAGCTTGTTCCAAACTTCTATATTTCTCTGCAGGAAACTGTTTCTTTGTTATTCAAGCATCTCCCTTTTCTTAGTTTTTTTGCTGTGGCCTTGTGTGTATCTGGTATTTTCTACTTCTCTTAGCAGCAGTTTCTCATCATCAACTTCTTCCACTCTATTCCACAATTTACAAATTGGTATTAAGTCTCCCCTTTCTCTTCTTTGTTCCAATGTTGGCAGGTTCATTTCCTTTAACCTGTCTTCATATGCCAATTCTTCCAGTTCTGGAAACATCTTCATTGCTATTCTTTGTATCCTTTCTAGTTTTTCACATGTTTCTCCTTGTGGGAAGACCACACTGATTCACCATATTCCATCCTTGGTCTAATCATGGTGGTAACTATCTTTCTCATCATACATTTATCCATGTAGTGGAATGCTGTTCCAATATTTCTCACCATTTTGTATGTATCTCTGTTTATCTTTTCTACATGTTTCTCTGACTATTGACTATCCTGTACTACCACTCCCAGATCTTTCTTTTCTTGTACTTTTATTATTTCTTCATTTCCCATTTTGTATATCCATTTTGGTCTCTTCACTTTTTCCCATTTCCATTACATGACATTTTTTCACATTAAATTCCATCTTCCATTTCTTACTCCAGTCCCAGATTTTATTCAAGCCCTCTTGTAAAATTTGTGATCACAGACTTTCTTGTTTCTTACATGTCTTTGTAATTTTGCACCATCTGCAAACAAACTCATGTAACTCTACTCCTTCAGCCACATCATTTATGTAGATCAGGAAAAGTATTGGTACCAGCACTGATCCTTGTGGCACTCCACTATCTACTTTTCTCCATATTGATTTTACATCTTTTACCAGTGTTCTCATTTCTCTTTCCTTTAAGTAACTTTCCATCCAGTTTAAAAAAAAATTTCCACTTAATCTTCCTATACTTTCTTGCTTCCATAGTACCCTGTTACGGGGAACTTTGTCAAAAGCTTTTTTAGATCACACAGTCTATCCATCCATCCCTCTCCTGTGTTACAGCAGTCACTCAAATAAAAGCTCATCGAACTTGTTACACATGGTCATTTTTGTCTAAAGCCATACTGTTTTTCTGTTATTTTGTCTGTTATTTTCTCCATTGCTTCTTTGTCACTTTTTTCACAGATCTTACATACTATGCTGGTCATTGATAGTGGTCTATAGGTTAGTGGTTCTTCTTTCTTTCTCCTTTTATAAACTGGCATTATGTCTGCTCTCTTCCATTCCTTAGGCACTCTTCCAGCTGATATTGAGCTCTTTATTATGTCATATGGGCTCAATTAATTGTTTCCTGCACTCTTTTAAAATGAAACCTGATACTCCATCTGGTCCTGTTGCTTTTTTTTTCTTCCAGTTACTCCATCATTTTATAATCTTCTTTAATTACTGTAATTTCCCACATTTGCTTTTTTGTCTTCTCATCTTGTGGCTCTTTAAATTGTGATTTTTTTCTGTGAAAACTTGTTGAAACTTTTTGTTTATCAATTCACTCATGTCTTTTGGATCTTCATATGTTTCATTTCCATCCTTCAACCTCTCTAGTTTTCCTTTTAGTTTTAGTTTTAGTGTGTGTGTGTGTGTGTGTGTGTGTGTGTGTGTATGTGCATACTCTCATAAGTAGATGTATAATATGATTATTAATGTGGCTCTTATTACAATGGTATTTATAGGTAGATTTCATTGCCAACATCACTGTCATCATAATCATCATCACCATTGTCATCATCATATGCAGTAGACACCTGCCGAAACGATAATTACTCCCAGTGAGGTCTAAAGCACTGTTCAGGAGGTGCTGTGAACTTATCACTGAACGTTTCCCTTTGTTTCTCACAACACAAGGGGGCAGTCACAGCCTGCCCTCTAAAGACAACTCTCTTCCTCCACACAAAACTACAAGCACCTAATAACACACACACCCTTCACTCAAAAATTTCAAAATCATCATGGCGACTCCTACACCAGTCTTGGAGTCCCCATCTGGGGAGGGGACCATAAATGTCCCCAGGTCGGACTGCCTTTCTGTCGACGACCCTAAGTGTCTTGACACCCCCCTCAACTTTTTCTTCATTAACTTCTGCAACATTCGCGGTCTAAGATCTAATTTTCAATCTGTAGAACACCACCTCTCCTCTTCTAAACCTCATCTTCTTTTCCTCACTGAAACTCAGGTGTCTGAAGCAACTGACTGTAGCCCCTTTTCTGTTTCCTCCTACTTTCTCTATCCTCATTTTCGATCCAAAGCTGGATGCTGCGTTTATGTGCGCAATGACTTAACCTGCTTTCGTGCCCACGCTCTTGAATCTTCCGAGTTTTCCACCATCTGGCCACGACTACAGAGTCACTCTCATACTAAATTTATCTGTGCTGTATACCTCTCTCCTAACTCCTCTGACTATAAGAAATTCTTTGACTACTTAACTTCCAAAGTGGAGTACATTCTGACCCTCTTCCCTTTTGCAGAGATCTCCATTCTTGGAGACTTCAATGTTCACCACCAGCTTTGGCTTTCCTCTCCCTTCACTGACCATCCTGGTGAACTAGCCTACAACTTTGCTATCCTCCATGACCTAGAGCAATTGGTGCAACACCCTACTCGCATTCCTGACCGTCTTGGAGATACGCCCAACATTCTTGACCTTTTCCTGACCTCTAATCCTTCTGCTTATGCTGTCACCCTTTCTTCTCCATTGGGCTCCTCCGATCACAATCTCATATCTTTACCTTGTCCTATCACTCCAATCTTCTGGCTTTCCTTATTGAGTCTTGATCATCCTCTTTAAGAGATTTTGGTGAAACTTTTGCTGTTGCCTTAGACATATCAAAAGCTTCTGATAGAGTCTGACACAAAGCTTTGATTTCTAAACTACCCCCTTATGGCTTCTATCCTTCTCTCTGTAACTTCATCTCAAGTTTCCCTTCTGACCGTTCTATTGCTGCTGTGGTAGACAGTCACTGTTCTTCTCCTAAATCTATTAACAGTGGTGTTCCTCAGGGTTCTGTCCTATCACCCACTCTCTTCTTATTATTCATTAATGATCTTCTAAACCAAACTTCTTGTCCTATCCATTCCTACACTGATGATGCCACCCTGCACCTTTCCACGTCTTTTCATAGACGTCCAACCCTTCAGGAAGTAAACATTTCATGCAGGGAAGCCACAGAACACTTGACTTCTGATCTTTCTAAAATTTCTGATTGGGGCAGAGCAAACTTGGTATTGTTCAATGCCTCAAAAACTCAATTCCTCCATCTATCAACTCGACACAACCTTCCAGACAACTATCCCCTCTTCTTCAATGACGCTCAACTGTCCCCCTCTTCTACACTGAACATCCTCGGTCTGTCCTTTACTTATAATCTGAACTGGAAACTTCACATCTCATCTCTTGCTAAAACAGCTTCTATGAAGTTAGGTGTTCTGAGACGTCTCCGCCAGTTTTTCTCACCCCCCCAGCTGCTAACTCTGTACAAGGGCCTTATCCATCCATGTATGGAGTATGATTCACATGTCTGGGGGGGTTCAACTCATACTGCTCTTCTAGGCAGGGTGGAATCAAAAGCTTTTCGTCTCATCAACTCCTCTCCTCTAACTGACTGTCTTCAACCTCTCTCTCACCGCCGCAATGTTGCATATCTAGCTGTCTTCTACCGCTATTTTCATGCTAACTGCTCTTCTGACCTTGCTAACTGCATGCGTCCCCTCCTTCCGCGGCCTCGCTGCACAAGACTTTCTTCTTTCTCTCACCCCTATTCTGTCCACCTCTCTAACGCAAGAGTTAACCAGTATTCTCAATCATTCATCCCTTTCTCTGGTAAACTCTGGAACTCCCTGCCTGCTTCTGTATTTCCACCTTCCTATGACTTGAATTCCTTCAAGAGGGAGGTTTCAAGACACTTATCCACCAATTTTTGACCACTGCCTTGACCCTTTTACGGGACTGGCATTTCAGTGGGCATTTTTTTTATTGATTTTTGTTGCCCTTGGCCAGTGTCCTTCTTACATAAAAAAAAAAAAAAAAATACTACACTAAATTTTCTCAATGTATCATATGAATTAATTGTTATAAAGATAGGTGGGCATTTTTGCGATGAATTATCACGATAACATATCATAACAATGATATTGGGTTATTGGTTATCTGATAGTTATTTTTCCCATGTTATCAGTTCATCGATATTGCCAATATGTTTGGTTAACTAGTGATCACTGTGTAACATGATTTTTGTCCTTGGGTAACAACTGTTATTTTCTATTTGCTTATGCTTAGAAAACATGGAAAAACACTGATATTTATTTCTAACTTTACTTTTGTGGCCAGGATAATGATATTTATGAAATTTACCCATTCACATTGGGAGAAAGTGGCAAATTTCAACTCACATTTGCATAAAGTAGAAACAAAACAACATATGATACAAAAGTAGTGTTTATTTTTCTAGGATTACACAAGTGAGACAATAAAATATAAGAAATGAGTAGTTTTCCACAACTTACACCTATACTATAAATTACTTTTACGAATCAGCCTCCAAATATAGTCTCCCATCATGTTGTCATTATACAACCCTTGGTTGCATTCAAAGTCCAGTATTTCCCAGTGGAAGTGCTCACCTTGCTCCTCAGAGTACACCCCCATCTTAAATTTATCAAGGTAAGTGTCAAGGATATGGATTTTGAAGGACATCCTGCAACCCATCTTGCCATAGTTTCTCACCAAGGTCTCAACAAGTTCCACATAGTTTTTGGCTTTGTGATTCCCCAAGAAACCAAGAACCACTGACAAAGCTGTTCCTCACTACTTTCTCCATCCTAGTGAGCTTCTTGGGGAACTCCTTGCACTCCATGACCTTTATTTGTGGAGTGACGAAGACACCAGCATCTACTTTTGCCGCAGACAGATTAAGAAAGAAATCTTAGAGACGCTTGAAAGCTGCAGACTCCTTATCTAGAGTTGTGACAAATTGTTTCATAAAGCCCAATTTTAAGTACAGTGGAGGAAACAGTACCTTTCTGGGATCCAACAATGGCTCCCATTTGATGTTGTTTTCCCCAACACTAAACTTGGTTCTCTGTAGCCAGTCCCTCTTGTGGTAGTGTGCCACAGTGTCCCTGCTGTCCTAAAAGCAAAGATAACAAGGGAACTTGTTATCTTTGCCTTTGAGATCCATTAAGAAGGCCATCATTCAGAAGTCTCCAATAACCCCCCAACTGTACTCTTCATATTTCAAGGCATATAGCAAGATCTTGAGACCATTGTATTCCTCTGGACAGAGTGAGCAAAGGGAAGAGATGGATACATGTTCCTGTCATGAAGCAGCAATGCTTTGAGGCTCCTGCACAAGCTGCTGATGAAGAGGTGCCACTCGTTGGGGTTCCAGGCAATTCCAACTGCTTCAAACAGATTGGTCACATTGTGGCAAAAACAAAGCTCATCTTGATGAGTAAACAAGCTTGAAAAATCCCAGTGATGCTTTCTCTGACCTGATATTTTCACACTCTCTTCTAACAAATTCCACTGCTTAAATCTTGGACTTTGTGAGATCAAGGACTCTGAGATCTATGACATCATTTTGGTTGGAGTAGTGAGGATTTCTCTCCTCAGTTGGAGGAGTGGGTATGGAGAACTCAGAGCAGTGTGGCACTGGTGCAATGGATGACATAAGGTCTGGATACATGATAGCAGGTTAGTTTCAAAACATCATTGTCCAGATTAGAAGAAAACAAAGTTTAAAGGGAATAATTGTCATTTTCTTTGATTTCTAGATTAAAGCAAATAGGAAATAACATTTACTGACCAAAGACAAAAAAGTTAAAATCTTGCTACACGGTGAATCAGTAATTTTAGTTTTTGGAACATGAGCATACTGAAGTCTTGAACTTTCAAAATCAAATGTAGTTATTTTACTTAAAATAGTACTTTTCATTAGTGAAGAGACAAGATAAACATTGAATTTTAATTTTTCTAAGATTCTTGTAAGTTTTCTAAGATAAAGATAAAAATAAAGATTTGGATTTTATCTTTTTTTTTGTCAAAATCATTATTGCTAGTATTGGAATTTTGGATTTATTGATTTATCTGTTAACAGTTATTGGGCGATGAATTTTTCTCCAGTTATTGATTATCAGTTATCGCTGATATGGTTGTCATTATTGACTGATCAGTTATTGTGATTTTTTTTTTTTTGTTATCTATGGTTATAAAATACAAAAGATTCTCTCTCTCTCTCTCTCTTGCTCAACACACAGCTAGTTACTGACAAAAAAAAATCCATACTCAATACATGTAACATATTAATGATTGTTCATAGTTTTATATCTTTCATACATCCCTCACCTGTCATCACTTAACATTAAAGTATTATCAATAAAATAACTAGAAACCAAATAATCAGTCTAATAAACCTCTAAAAACTATAATTTAGAATATTAATAAAAATATCAGCTAATTACCAAAAAAATCTACCAAGTAAAAACACAAAACATAATATACAACAGCATTATCAATTAAAATACTAAACCAGATCAAATATATAAATTACATCTTAAAACCTATTAACCAAATCAGTACAAAAACAATACAATACATTCAAACAAAGACACCTCTAGAAAACACCAAAAACATATCCACACTATTCCTTCATAAAATTAAGTTCACCTAAAAGGGCACACAGATCAGTGAAATTCAGCATGCAGTATTCCGACCTGTTTGCATCAGTCATGGGATATTCCAACAATACATGTTTCTCAGACTGGACTGACACCTCACGGACAAAGTCTTGAATGACATGGAGTACGGCACCACCTACCAGTCTTTATTTTTAGGCTGTGTGACAATTACCTGTGTCTGCTAAATGCCTCACATTGGTAGTTTGGTATAAGTAAGTTTGTTGTGTATATTGGATGCTGAGATAAAGAAGGGTTCAGTTTTTTGACATGGGCCTTGCAATACTTGAAGCATAGTACATAAAAGAATTCAACCCAAGCTCAATGTACAGGCTGAAGATTTACAGACCTTGCCAAGCATGAGAAGGGACTAAGCATCACCACCACAGAGAGAGCCTTCCAGCCAAATGGAGCCAACCAATCAGCACCTCCCACAAGGAGCCCATCAATAGTGCTGTACCAGCCAATCAGTGCCTCTTACAACCCAGAGTGACGCCATGACTCACAGCATAAATGCCAGCCTCCCAAGTGTGTCCAGTCATTCCACTGCTGAGGAAGGGTTAAGGAACCCAAAATCATGATATAACAAGCATGACTAGATATGGTAAATTTCAAAAGAGCATAAGACTCTTGTAAGATATAAAGAAAATATCTTAAAGAAAATATTAAATGCTGACTTAGCAATCACATCTAATGAAGCATGTGTAAAAGAGAATCCCCTGCCCATATATATATATATATATATATATATATATATATATATATATATATATATATATATATATATATATATATATATATATATATATATATATATATATATATATATATATACACACACACACACACACACATAACAAGGACATTGGCCAAGGGGAACAAAAAGTAAGAAAAAAAGGCCCACTTAAAGTGCCAGTACCAAAAGAATGGTAAAAAAAAGATCATCTAAAATTAGAGGATAAGTGCCTTGAAATCTCCCTCTTAAAATACGTAGTTCAAGTTATAGGTAGGTGGAAATACAGAAGCAAGCAGACTTTAGCAGAGAAGGGATGAATGATTTTTTACAGTACAACAAATGACAAATCACCCTCATGAATAACCAATAATTCCAGTACCTTGGACAGGACGTGGCTATTGGAAGACTGGAAGCATGGACTGGACAAGGCTGATGATTGGACTGGTGTTTCTCCTCAATCCAGTGCATGGGAATCAAAGTAAGGCACAGCACCTAAAGTGGATCTATTTGTCTGTCTGTGTATGGTTTGCGTTCTCAAACATTTTGGTATCATATATATTGACCATTTTTAACAGGCTGTCATAGAATTCATTGGAATTTTCAAGGGTGTTTTTTTTTCATGATCTGAGTGATAGCTTAATGAGGCTTCTGCACCATTAATGAAAAAAAAATGTTCATGAGAACCCATGTAATTATCTCAGTAGCTTTTAGAAATAGTCCTTATGAAAGGTCACAGCCTTTAAGAATATGATCCTATATCTGATGCCATTTCTTAATCAAGAACTGCCCTGAGGGGATGGCCATGACAGAAGAATCTCCTTCCATTCCCTATCCATCCCTCTCATGTACTCCTGCATTCTATCCTCACTTACCTAGTCATTGTAATATTTTGTCAAAATATTATATCTTTGTAGAGATAGTATTATCAGAAAATGTTTGTGCAAACAGGTATCCAAGTGTGATTCAATGAAGAACAGATAACATGTATGTGTTTACATTTGAACAGGTTAATGTAAAGATATTTTAAGTGTGTACAATTGAAATTAAGGTAATATCCAAATCAGAAATCAGAATCAGATTTTTATAAGTGTTTTCTTGTGGAAAGATACAGTATGTAGTAAGATGTGCATTTCAACTGATTATGAATGAATACTAGTCCATATCTTTTCTAATGATAAAACTTTTCTTTTATCAAGCAGGTAAGATTACTCCAAGCTGTGTTAGTCCTGACATTTGCTCTGCTGAAGATCTGAAATTTACTTTCAACAAGGATGAAACAAACAGCAACAAGTTAGTGATGTGCCTGATCAAAGATGAAGTGTGTGAGGTAAGCATGTCATTCACCTCAGCTATTGTATTAACTATTTTTTTTTTATTTTAGATGAGAGTAGAAATAACTATGTCAGTGACATTTTTTTTTTTTTTTCTGTTTTCTGTTGCCAATTTCAATATCTTTTATGTGGTCTGGTGGAGAACTGGTTAGCAGACTTGACTCACTGCTAGAAGATCCTTGGTTGAAATGCCAAGCAGAAGGGGGACAAATTGTGGGCTTTTGTCTCCTTTCACATTGTAGGTTCTGTTCACTCAGCACTCAGTAAGAATAGAAGGCTAGCAACCCTTCACTCCCTTGTGTGTGTATACTGTGTACATTTGTGTATGTACTTGTTCCAAAAGATCAGAGATGAAGTGTGCCAGAGCCTGTGAGGTAAACAAAGTGAGGGCAAACCTTCATCTTCACATATCTGTTCCTTTTTCCTTCCTCATGTCTTCATTACAGTCTTTTGTTATTTTGATAAAATTAATATATTTTTTATTGAGTGTGAATCTTTTACTGTCTTAAATAATTTGCTTTACATCCATGCTAATAAAGTTCCTATGGCAAATTATGAGCTTCCTTCAGATTTTGTCAATGATCAATCTGATTACAGGGTTGTTACACACTGATGAAGAAAGAGTGTGATTCAGGATATTGCTGGAAGATAATCTCCACCACTGATGCACAGAAAATTAATTGTAAGTTCTGAGCGGTCATGTAAAAGACATTATTGGAAAAGTCTGATTAAGCACAGTAAGCAACTTAACTTCCAGTATTGTTTGTTGGTGAACACATATCCAGAAAGACTATTGTTATATGAATTCAAATATAAATTTTACCTTAACATAAAAGAAATGTTCTACTTTATTTTTTGACAGTCATTAGGACAGAAGCTCATGGTAGAGATGTGAGGAAAAGTACTAAATATTAATTACAATATTCAAACTTGCTACACCTGTTGTCAATTTACTAATTCCTAATTTAAAGCTTTTTTTTTTTTTATAATTAATTTCATTAAGTGGAATGCAGTCCAGAAAGCTAGTTTTATCAAGGCTGAGGAAGAAATATAGAATGCACCACATCAAAAGTGTGACATTGCAACAATTCTGAGAGGATTCCTTGATTTAACAACAAATATGAAAAAAGTTGTGTGTAAGTTAATTCAATACCCAGTTCTGTGGTCAGTTCAGATATGCACAATATCCCAACATAAATCACATCTCATGTGGGCTGATGGCAGAACTGAATCACTGCATTAGCAGTGACCTGACTGTAATTTAAAATACCATTCATATAATACATATATTTTCAACACATATTTATACACAGCTTCTAGTTTTTGCTGCTTGTTGAATAACTATCAATAAAAGAAGCTTGTAATTTACTTTTTCATCTTATTCATTTTTACATTCACTTAATTAATTCATTTATTAATTTGTACAAGAGCAAACAGAAAAATATTCCCTAAACATTATTATATTTAACCTTTAACTATCTTTTCATCTCTGCTGAGTCTCATACCTGGTTATGATGTTGGTGGATTAATAGCAAATGGTTCTTTCACCAGACACTGTTGGAATCATGGGAGGTGTGATAGCAGTGCTGGTGGTGGTCATGCTAGCGGCCATAGTGGTGTACATCTGTACATCTGTGAGTTCTGTAAGTTCTTTCTTTTTTTTATGTAGGAGGGACACTGGCCAAGGGCAACAAAAGTCCAATAAAAAAAATGCCCACTGAAATGCCAGTCCCATAAAAGGGTCAAAGCAGTAGTCAAAAATTAATGAATAAGTGTCTTGAAACCTCCCTCTTGAAGGAATTCAAGTCATAGGAAGGTGGAAATACAGAAGCAGGCAGGGAGTTCCAGAGTTTACCAGAGAAAGGGATGAATGATTGAGAATACTGGTTAACTCTTGCATTAGAGAGGTGGACAGAATAGGGGTGAAAGAACAAAGAAAGTCTTGTGCAGTGAGGCTGCAAGAGGAGGGGAGGCATGCAGTTAGCAAGATCAGAAGAGCTGTAGCATGAAAATAGCGGTAGAAGACAGCTAGAGATGCAACATTGCAGTGGTGAGAGAGGCTGAAGACAGTCAGTTAGAGGAGAGGAGTTGATGAAAAGAAAAGCTTTTGATTCCACCCTGTCTAGAAGAGCAGTATGAGTGGAACCCCCCAGACATGTGAAGCATGCTCCATACATGGACGGATAAGCCCCTTGTACAGAGTTAGCAGCTGGGGGGGGGTGAGAAAAACTGGTGGAGATGTCTCAGAACCCCTAACTTCATAGAAGCTGTTTTAGCTAGAGATGAGATGTGAAATTTCTAGTTCAGATTATAAGTAAAGGACAGACCAAGGATGTTCAGTGTAGAAGAGGGGGACAGTTGAGTGCCACTAAAGAAGAGGGGATAGTTGTCTGGAAGGTTGTGTTGAGTTGATAGATGGAGGAATTGAGTTTTTGAGGCATTGAACAATACCAAGTTTGCTCTGCCCCAATCAGAAATTTTAGAAAGATCAGAAGTCAAGTGTTCTGTGGCTTCCCTGCATGAAATGTTTACTTCCTGAAGGGTTGGACGTCTATGAAAAGACGTGGAAAGGTGCAGGGTGGCATCATCAGTGTAGGAATGGATAGGACAAGAAGTTTGGTTTAGAAGATCATTAATGAATAATAAGAAGAGAGTGGGTGATAGGACAGAACCCTGAGGAACACCACTGTTAATAGATTTAGGAGAAGAACAGTGACTGTCTACCACAGCAGCAATAGAACGGTCAGAAGGGAAACTTGAGATGAAGTTACAGAGAGAAGGATAGAAGCCATAAGGGGGTAGTTTAGAAATCAAAGCTTTGTGTCAGACTCTATCAGAAGCTTTTGATATGTCTAAGGCAACAGCAAAAGTTTCACCAAAATCTCTTAAAGAGGATGATCAAGACTCAATAAGGAAAGCCAGAAGATCACCAGTAGAGTGGCCTTGACGGAATCCATACTGGCGATCAGATAGAAGGTTGTGAAGTGATAGATGTTTAAATATCTTCCTGTTGAGGATACATTCAAAAGCTTTAAATAGGCAGGAAATTAAAGCAATAGGATGGTAGTTTGAGGGATTAGAACGGTCACCCTTTTTAGGAACAGGATGAATGTAGGCAAACTTCCAGCAAGAAGGAAAGGTAGATGTTGACAGACAGAGCTGAAAGAGTTCAACTAGGCAAGGTGCAAGCATGGAGGCATAGTTTTGGAGAACAATAGGAGGGACCCCATCAGGTCCATAAGCCTTCTGAGGGTTTAGGCCAGCGAGGGCATGGAAAACATCATTGCGAAGAATTTTAATAGGTAGCATGAAGTAGTCAGAGGGTGGAGGAGAGGAAGGAACAAGCCCAGAATTGTCCAAGGTAGAGTTTTTAGCAAAGGTTTGAGTGAAGAGTTCAGGTTTAGAAATAGATGTGATAGCAGTGGTGCCATCTGGTTGAAATAAAGGAGGGAAAGAAGAAGAAGCAAAGTTACTGGAGATATTTTTGGCTAGATGCCAGAAGTCACAAGGGGAGTTAGATCTTGAAAGGTTTTGACACTTTCTATTAATGAAGGAGTTTTTGGCTAGATGGAGAACAGACTTGGCATGGTTCCGGCAGAAATATAAAGTGCATGAGATTCTGGTGATGGAAGGCCCACCTTTTGTGGGCCACCTCTCTATCATGTATAGTATGAGAACAAGCTGTGTTAAACCAAGGTTTAGAAGGTTTAGGTTGAGAAAAAGAGTGAGGAATGTATGCCTCCATGCCAGACTCTATCACCTCTGTTATGCGCTCATCACAGAAAGATGGGTCTCTGACACGGAAGCAGTAGTCATTCCAAGGAAAATCAGCAAAATACCTCCTCAGGTCCCCCCAACTAGCAGAGGCAAAATGCCAGAGGCACCTTCACTTAGGGGGATCCTGAGGAGGGACTGGAGCAATAGGACAAGATACAGATATGAGATTGTGATCGGAGGAGCCCAACGGAGAAGAAAGGGTGACAGCATAAGCAGAAGGATTAGAGATCAGGAAAAGGTCAAGAATGTTGGGCATATCTCCAAGACGGTCAGGAATACGAGTAGGGTGTTGCACCAATTGCTCTAGGTCATGGAGGATAGCAAAGTTGAAGGCTAGTTCACCAGGATGGTCAGTGAAGGGAGAGGAAAGCCAAAGCTAGTGGTGAATATTGAAGTCTCCAAGAATGGAAATCTCTGCAAAAGGGAAGAGGGTCAGAATGTGCTTCACTTTGGAAGTTAAGTAGTCAAAGAATTTATTATACCGCACATATAAATTTAGTCTGAAAGTGACTCTGTAGACATGGCGAGATGGTGGAAAACTCGGAAGATTCAAGAGTGTGGGCACGAGAGCAGGTTAAGTCATTGCGCACATAAACGCAACATCCAGTTTTGGATAAAAAATGAGGATAAAGAAAGTAGGAAGGAACAGAAAAGGGGCTACTGTCAGTTGCCTCAGACACCTGAGTTTCAGTGAGGAAAAGAAGATGAGGTTTAGAAGAGGAGAGGTGGTGTTCAACAGATTGAAAATTAGATCTTAGACTGTGACTGTTGCAGAAGTTAATGAAGAAAAAGTTGAAGGTGGTGTCAAGACACTTAGGGTCATCAACAGAAAGGCAGTCTGACCTAAACATTTATGGTCCCCTTCCCAGATGGGGACTCCAAGGCTAGTGTAGGAGTCGCCATGATGATTTTGAAATTTTTGAGTGAAGGGTGTGTGTGTTATTAGGTGCTTGTAGTTTTGTGTGGAGGAAGAGAGTTGTCATTAGAGGGCAGGCTGTGACTGCCCCCTTGTGTTGTGAGAAACAAAGGGAAACATTCAGTGAGGTCACAGCAGGGTTTAATGATAAGTTCACAGCACCCCCTGAACAGTGCTTTAGACCTCACTGGGAGTAATTATCATTTCGGCAGGTGTCTATTGCCTTTATATCCAACTTTATATCGAACTCTACATATCAAAGCATATTTCTCTATATCTTTCTATGCACACACACACTCATTACAATGGTGTCCGATGAGTTTCACACTGAACAACCTGGTAGTCCATTATCTCTTTCTCTGGCTTATTATAGGTTTCTATATTTCTATGAGGGAAATTGTACTCTTTCTTCATATGTCATTCAAACATCACTTCTTAAACTTTTCTTGTGCTTTCAAATAGCTAGCCTTTTTTGTGCTCATAGCAATAGACCTTTTGTCTTTTTGCATATTTATCATATAGTTATTTACATATTATTTTTTTTTCAGCCTACTGGGTCTTTCCTTTTCTCTCATCTATCTCAAGAGGTTAGGATTTTCATTTGATTAACTTTTAGCATATGTTTAGTTTTCTGACTTGGACACAATCTTGTTTATGTGTATATATATATATATATATATATATATATATATATATATATATATATATATATATATATATATATATATATATATATATATATATATATATATATATATTTAATCTCTTTTTTCCATACTTCCATTCTATTTCAGAAACAACTTGATCAGAAGAATGGCCATGAAACAGTAGATTATGTGAGACCTATAATACCAAGGCGTCCTTCACATTCCTTGAAAGATAAACAAGTGACACAGAATGAGTATGATCCAGATTATGGCTATATACAAGGAAATGATCCAAAGTTTTGCCAAATTAAAGATCTTGAGAATAGACAGGTTTTTCAGGGTAAAGTGATAGCATGAAAAGGAAGGGAAAAATTTTCATTGACATTTTTTTCCCCTATTAGAGTAATAAGAAAATTTTGAACATCA